>NW_010538172.1:0-4435 GCF_000687285.1 Phaethon lepturus | reverse complement strand
CTCCACACTCTCCAGGAACCTCCTAGACTGTCTTCTCTCTGCTGTGTTGTATCTCCAGAAGATGGCTGGTAAGTTGAAGTTCCCCACAAAAGCAAAGGCTAGCATGCACATCTTTTACTTTACGTCTTAAACTGTCTTTACCTCAATCCATGAGTTTTCTCACTTTTATCCTTCCAATTTTCTCCCCAGTTCTGCTGTGGGAGTAGTGAGCGAGCAGCTGTGGTGGTTAGTTGTCAGCTAGTGTTAAACCACAACACAGTTTTATGGATAGGCATGTTAGTAAGTGACTCTGTTTTCAGAGATGTTCAAAATATGCTGCATGCCTAACTCTGTGAAGTCACTGAAAATCTCAGGCAGAATTATAAGTGATCTTTTATGACGATTCTTTCCACATAATTGGCCATGTCTCCAGGAAGCAGTCTGGCTCTTGCTCATGTCTCTGTTTGTAGCTGCTCTATTTAATACTTTAAAGCAGTCTGAGCTACCCTATTCATGACCCAAGTTTAAGGCTCTCAGAAAGTCCTTTCTAACATTGTTTTATTTATTTACTTCCTCTTTTGTTTAGATGTGGAAGTTTGTACTGACAGATGTGCTACTTCCCTGACCCCAGGGAAAAAACAGAAGAGGTTGTGTCATGTAGGTCAGCACTTCCCTGCCTTTTAACTGAAATATGCCGGAAATGAGAGGACAATGAAAGCTGTCAAGAAAGATATGGTTCACCTGGAAGCTTCAGGAAATGAGTCATCTCAAAATATGAGAAGAAATCCAACTTTCTATCTCATTCATGATACATTATAAGGTTTGGAAAAGAAAACCATCAAAACCCTGAAAAGTAGAAAAAAACAAGACCTCAACCTCCCAGTATTAATGAAGCAGTATTTTGAAAAAGCATGAATGATGAAGAGATGGCAAAATAAGCTGTCTACATAATTTTCTTCTGCATAGCCTTTTCAATGATGGATACTTAAAAGGGTCTGACAGTCAATATTGCACACAAAAGTTGCAGGTGATGTTTGAAAATCTAGGCTTGAGTTTAGTTCAGTTCTCATTTCTTTTTCCAAAACACTTGTTTTGTTCATACTGTTGACCTATGCTCATCAGAACTGGCTTTGAAAAGTTAAACAAAAATGATTATTGCAGCAAAATACATGTATTTTTTATGCTTGATGAATCCAAATATAATGTTTTGTTGCATTATAATGTGCTTTGTGTCATCTTTATTTCTGATTCACAAATAACTTTACTGGACACCTGTTTTCTTTATTGGGAAGGTCAAAGAAATAAGAAAAATTTGTTGTGTGGACAACGAGAGTGCCTGTAACACTTCCAGAGAAAAGGTTTCCATGAGAGAAATTCTGTTAATACACAGTATTCCTGACAAATTTCCTTACATCTTGTCCTAATTTATTGCTTGGGGTAAACCAGTTGAGGTTTCATCCCTCTTATTCAATACTGAGTCTATTTTTTGCTTTGATATTACCTCTTCTGCCAGGCCACAGAAATTGTTGAAATAATAACCACGTTTTTACATATCAGGAAACAACACAATCACAGATGGGAGAGGAGTGAAAGGGGGAAAAAAAAAAAAAGGAAAACAAATTGAATAGCAGGTGGGGATTATGTTGTTTTGATCATATCCATAATCAAGCCTCAGTAGCTAGGGTGATGTTATGTTTGAGGAAAGAGAAACTCCTCAATTTACTTAACTAACCTCTGAAAAAATGAAAGAGAAACAGTGGATTGCATACTTACACCAGCTTCTACTACTGCAGCTTCCCAGGCTAGTACTGCTATTTACTTCAAGCTTCTTGTCAAAACAGCTACAAGAATGGTAAAGAAAAAGAACAAGAAACTCTTAGATATATAATTAGACTAATTTTCTAGTCTATATATGTATAAATGCTGTTTTTGTCTTCTAGGTGCATATGTATGCTCAAATTTGTAAATATCTTTGTGTCTCTGTGTGTGCATGTGTGTGTCTATGCACAGAAATCACAGAATGATTTTCACAAATGTAGACCATTTTAAAATGTTCTCTGCTGACTGATTTTCAGATAATCTGCCACTAGTTAAAGGAGCCATGGCCCTTAATCAGTCCATGTTTCAGCACCCCATTCCTATTCACATAAACCTTTCACTTTAAGCATAATCTGAATTCCTGTTGAAACCCATGGGTCTTGAACACATGCTAAAAATCACTCATAAGCTTAATTGTTTTGCTGAATATGAATCAACTTCATCTACCAAAAACAATATTAATGTAATGAAAAAGAAAAATAAAATTAACTGTTATTAAAAGCAAACAGAGATGAAATCTATTTACTCTGTAGAATTTACTGTTGCAGAACACATGAAAAAAGAATAAAAGTCCACAGGCCATTTTTTCCAGTTTTAATTGGATACTTTGCAAGTAGCTTAACAATATCAAAGGGATTGTCCAGTAATTAAATATCATACCCAGCTGGGTACTGAAATACCATCAAAACTACTAGGATAATCAGCAAGCTAGATTTAGCACATTAAATACATTGGTTAACTGTTTATACCTGAAAGAGTGAAGGGTGAACAAATGTTATTTTTGCAAAAATACCTGTAGCAATAAGGTGACTACTCCTTGGGGCGTAGTCTATTGTTAAGAGTGGCTGTTTGAACATTTTATGACAATATACATATTGCTTATCTAATAAAACGCTAGTTGTGGTACACCACCACACATGTGAAACAGCTGCCAGAGGTAAAAGCCAGAGAGAGCCAGAGCAAAACTTGGCCTGACATTGGTGCAGTGAGTCTGCAGAGCACCTGCCTGCTTCCCTGCCCGCTGCTGCCTATGCTGGCGTGGCATGTGAGGCAGGGAATATGTAAAACATAAGTCAAGACAACGAATGGGTCTAGCAGTTAAGATACACTACATTTTCTTTAAGACTCAAACAGTTCCCACTTTTATGACCCTAGGCAGATCTCACCTTGCTTCAGAATTGTCATTGGTAAGTCTGTAGTCATAAAATATAAAAATTTTGCTCAACATCCACTTTTCAATATCAGAAAATCATGGAATCTTTGCTTGAAAGGGACATTTTAAAGTCATCTAGTCCAATCTCTGGAATTAACAGGGACATCTTCAACTAGATCAGGTTGCTCAGAGCCCCGTCCAACCTGACTTTGAATGTTGCCAGGGATGGGGCATCTGCCACCTCCCTGGGCAACCTGGGCCAGGGTTTAACCACCCTCAGTGTGAAAAATATCTTCCTTCTATCTAGTCTAATTCTGCTTCTTTTAGTTTAAAACCATTAACCCTTTTCCTGTTGCAACAGGCCCTGCTAAAAAGTCTATCTTCATCTTTCTTATAAGCCCCCTTTAAGTACTGGAAGGCCACAACAAGGTCTCCCTGGAGTATTCTCCAGGCTGAACAACCCCAACTTGTTGATGGTGAGAGGGATTCAAATTAGGTTTGAAGAGAGAAGGGGATAAAACCAGGCTCACTAGAGATGAGCCTAGGGGTGGCATGCTGGAGTTGGGGGCAAAATTGATAGCCCAGCTCAAGTGCCTCTACACCAATGCACACAGCATGGGCAGCAAACACAGGGAGCTGGAAGTCGTTGTGCAGCAAGACAGCTATGACTTAGTCGCCATCACAGAAACATGGTGGGATGACTCACAGACATTGCCAGGACTGGAGTGCTGCAATGGATGGCTATAAACTCTTCAGAAGGGACAGGAGGAAGGAGAGGTGGTGGGGTGGCTCTGTATGTTAGGGAGTGTTTTGGTAGTATAGAGCTCTAGGACTGTGATGGTAAGGTTGAGTGCTTATGGGTCAAGAGGAGGGGGAAAGCCGAGAAAGCAGATATCCTGCTGGGTGTCTGTCATAGACCATCTAACCAGGATGAAGAAGCAGACGAAGCATTCTACAAGCAACTAGCAGAAGTCTCACAATTGCTAGACTTTGTTCTTGTGGGGGACTTCAACTTACCAGATGTCTACTGGAAATATAACACAGCAGAGAGGAAATGGTCTAGGAGGTTCCTGGAGTGTGTGGAGGATAACTTCCTGACACAGCTGGTCAGTGAGCCCACCAGGGGAGGTGCCTTGCTTGACCTGCTATTTACAAACAGAGAAGGACTCATGGGAGACAAGGTGGTCAAAGGCTGTCTTGGGCTTAGCGACCATGACTTGATAGAATTCTCAATTCTTGGTGAAGTAAGAAGGGGGGTCAGTAAAACCATCACCATGGACGTCCGGAGGGCAGACTTCGGCCTGTTCAGGACACTGGTTGAGAGAGTCCCTTGGGACGGCCGGAGGGCAGACTTCGGCCTGTTCAGGACACTGGTTGAGAGAGTCCCTTGGGAGACAGTCCTGAAGGACAAAGGAGGCCAAGAAGGCTGGACATTTGTCCTGGTTTAAACCAGAGTAGAGTTAATTTTCTTTATAGAAGCTAGTG
>NW_010538171.1:268-12583 GCF_000687285.1 Phaethon lepturus | reverse complement strand
CAACTTTAGTGATTCTGTGATTCTGTGAAGTTACAAACTTCCAGTGTTTGCCATTACAGGACTCCCCGTTTCCCAATCTAGTAAGGACAGACCTTGCCTATCCCTCCCCCGGTACAGGTTGGGGGTTGACAATATTGTACCCTCAGGGTCTCAGGGGAAATCTGACCAACCTCTTTTTCCTCATCTCTGACACTGTATATACAGTCTGCTGACCTCCTCCTACAGCTCCCATGACGAACATACACCTCCTGCAGACAAGGACACCATCTCCCTTCCCCAGCCTCTGCAGGAGGCCCCAGGCCTCCTCAGACCTGGAGGTCTGCATCCTCCTGGACCACTGAGTTGAGGCCTCTCATGTGCCAGCACCCAGCAGCTGCTGGGGACCATGCCTTATAGGGAGCAAAAGCTCAAACATCTTTTCATCAAGAACAGTTAACAGTTAGAAGCTGCTAGAGTGGCATTCCCCATGGAGCTACCCTTTTCTGGCAGCAGGAGGCAACCTTTAGTTTCTTTAAAGGATTCACAAGAGTCACTCATCGATCCCTGAAGCTGTTCCCCGAAGAAGAAGTACAAAATCTAGACGCAAAGTCTGGAAGCTGCTGCACAAACTGCTATATCTGTTGTCTGCCTCTCTTAGGTGCACTCAAGGTCATGGGATGTGCTCCTGAGATGTTGCAGTAAGAACAGTATGAGAAAACACACTGACAATTAGAGGAAAATAGGAAGGGTGAAGCACAGTAGTCCTCTGTACAGTATCTGGACTGATCCCTGAAGGAGTGTCATTATGCTTCCTGCCTGCTCTAATGTGTAAAAGAGTAAGCAATGGCTCAGGAGATCAAAGGCTAGGAGCTAGCAGGCAGCTACTACAGGGTGAAGCTTTGATCTGGACAAATGTTCCTCTGGGTTTGAGAATATGAGTTTTGGTACTGTGAAAAGGGGGAGGCCTTACACAACAGGTAGTGGTTCTGAGTTTTTCATAAAGGAAGGTGAGCTGGTCAGTGACTGAGGATCTTGAGAGCTAAACTTTAGTTGTCCTTGGATACCTAAGACAGAGAAGAGTCCCTCAGGATTTCTGAGAGACAACTTATGTGCTGGAAAACCCACTCGTAATACGGGCTGAGCAGCTTAATGTCTACATTTCACACAGGTTAGTTTACATCCATAAACTAAGTGAGCCTTCACACTGACCTACTAAGAACTGATCTAATCTGTGCTTTCAATATACCCAGTGAACTGATCTCTACATGATGCAATGTTTGGTTTCCCAGTACCTTTATTCCTTTAGGACTTCTCTTCAGAGATATAGCTCTTCCTATATTCATCCTGAAACAGCAAGCTGAATGTTTGTTTAATTTAAAAAAAAAATCCCTCGGCTTCCTTGACATTTCCAGCAGATCACTTCTTACTTTTTTTCTATCTCCTCTCTCATTCATTCATATAAATACATACAGTTTACACACTTGTAAGATTCTGCTTTTCCTCTTGTGCAGCATGCATAGAACCTTAATTATCATATGAATACTTCAGTTTATGAATAACATACATTATTTAACATCAGAATCATGCCCCACAGTTGTTCTGTGCATGCAACACAAAAAGGGATATTGACTTTGAAGGTCTCAGTAAAAATATAATGTAGATACCGTTTGTTTATTTAAAAATGACTTTTCAGTATGGACTAAGATGTCCCAAACATTAATAATGAATGTTTACATAGAAAAAATTACAATGTAAGAACTCTATTGCCTGAAGGACAATATTAATTAGTAATAGTAGTCCATAACGTAGTTTCAGAAAATGCCTGCTGTCTTCTCTAAGTATGTATGGAGCATAATTACGCTACCATTGGTCAAATTAGGTCACTTCCTTTGAGGCTTTTTTAATGTCCAGATGTTACGTTTTTCACCTATGCAGCTAAGGTATTTTATTTTAGGGATTTTAGGATTTTAGGTATTTTATTCCTTGTTGCAAGCCTCCAGTAAAGACAGAGAATGTTCCTTGTGATCCTCTAGGGTGTATTCTGGCCTCTGTATGCCGGCTCTGCTGTAGAGGGTGGGAGCTGCACATTTGTATCTTAGAAGAGAATATAATCCCTAGGCACTGTGTTTTAAAATCAAGTAGTAAATATTCATCCCAGTTGGAAGCAGAATGCATTTAAACTTGTTAAAAAGATTGTTTACAGAAGCTGGTGGAAAGAGTAGGTAGTATTTATTTTAATTATTTATTCTTTCATTCATTTTCAAAGTGCTATGAACCCTTCACATTCTCCCTGCCACCCTCCCCCCAAAAAAAGACCTGTTTAAATGCATAGGTTGTTGAGAACAAAAGCAATATTGACAAAAATGGATCAATATTTTTTTTGCTATTGCTGAGATCCTGTGAAGATAATTCTTTAGTGCCCTACAGAGTGTTGTGAGTGTTGCCAGCATTTAAAACTCTCACAGGTAAATCTCCATCTTCTTGATTTCAGAATAACCCTTGCAGAGGTTCCTTTTGTGTCTGAGAACACCTGGCCTAATGAGGCCCGCAAGTGTAAATTCTAGCAACTATGTATGCAGGTGATAGTGTTCAAAACATATGTGTACAGCTGCTTTTGAGTATGCAAACAAAGGCTTTCCAATCTCAGACCCTCAACACTTCATACATTTCAGGAGACCAGTACATAAATCCTGTGAAATTAAAGGCTAAAAAAAGTCAGTCAGAAGAAAATGCTTAACTTCTTAGGGTGTGTGTTATGTCAGCAATGGGCACTTTAGAAAGCAACAGTCTTCTATAGAGACAAGAGTCACTTGCCCCTTGTTTTGAAGAACAATTTTTATTTCTTCCCAGTGTGGGACTCTGCTAACAGCAAAAGATGGAGGAAACACATTTTTTTCAGTCATGCTGAAGTTTACACTTCATTTGAAAATAATTTTTTGTTACTACTCAAATATCCAGATACAATATATGGTACCTCAGTACAGGGAAAATGATTTAGGGATAAAATTCTACCCATCTTCTGAATTTGCATCAGCCTTTTAAAATATACTCTTGTAGTTTAATCTCTTCTTGTTACAGTTACCTTTTTCAGCATTCACAACCTTGTTCATGTTTTATACAATGTCAGATAGCAAGTGTCAAGAGAAATTTAAAATTATAGTTCATTTACTCTAGTTAAACATAAGGAAGCAAAAGCAATTACCAGAGCAAAATGATGGAATTAAAGATTCTTCTTGCAACCTAGTTAGGTATTTAGTGTTTGATGAGTGTTGCAAAAGATAAATATATTTTTCAGAGAGGACTGTATCAATCTACAATCATGAATGAAAGCCACTGAACATGATTTAGATATCAAATATACGGTTTGCAAACAATTATCAGACTTGGACCAGGAGGCTGGAGTTAGCTGAGAGTATAATTTTTCTTTGTTCCTCTGTATTGGGTCTGCGTGGCAAGGTTTTGGTGGCAGAGGGGCTACAGGGGTGCCTTCAGTGAGGAGCTACTAGAAGCTTCCCCTGTGTCTGACAGAGCCGATGCCAGCCGGCTCCAAGACAGACCCAGCGCTGAGCAAGGCCAAGCCCATCAGCGACGGTGGTAGCACCTCTGGGAGAACATAATTACGAAGGAAAAAAATCCTCAAACCTGTGCAACGGCAGCTGAAGAGAGGAGTGAGAATACGTGAGAGAAACAACCCTGCAGACATCAAGGACAGTGGGAGGGGCAGGAGGTGCTCCAGGCACTGGAGCAGAGATTCCCCTGCAGCCCATGGTGAAGACCGTGGTGAGCCAGGCTATGCCCCTGCAGCCCATGGAGCTCCATGGTGGAGCAGATCTCCACCTGCAGCCTGGGGAGGATGCCAGAGCAGGTGCGCTGGAGCAGGCTCCTGGCAGGACCTGTGGCCTCATGGAGAGAGGAGCTCAGGCTGGAGCAGGTTTGCTGGCAGAACTTGTGAGCCCGTGGGGGACCCACGCTGGGGCAGCCTGTTCCTGAAGGACGGCACCTGTGGGGAGACCCAGGCTGGAGCAGTTTGCGGAGAACTGCAGCCCATTGGAGAAGTTCATGGAGGACTGTCTCTCGTGACAGGGACCCCACGCTGGAGCAGGGGCAGAGTGTGAGGAGTCCTCCCCTGAGGAGGAAGGAGCGGCAGAGACAACGTGTGATGAGCTGATGGCAACCCCCATTCTCTGTCCCCCTGTGCCGCTCAGGGGGAAAAGGTGGAGAAAATCGGGAGCGACGTTGAGCTTGGGAGGAAGGGAGGGTTTAGGGAATCTGTTTTAAGATTTGGTTTTATTTCTCATTACCCTACTCTGATTTGATTGGTAATAAATTAAATTAATTTTTTTTCCAAGTCGAGTCTGTTTTGCCCATGATGGTAATTGCTGAATGATCTCTCCCTATCCTTATCTTGACACACAAGCTTCTCATTGTATTTTCTCTCCCCTGTCCAGCTGAGGAGGGGGAGTGACAGAATGCCTTTGGTGGGCACCTGGCATCCAGTCAGGGTCAACCTACGACATCCTCAAAACATTGTTTTTTTCTTTAAGTGGTAGATAATGTCTTATAAAGCAATTTGATATTTATTACTCAAAATATTCTTAAACAAAGATTACATTTGAAAAAGGATCTTGCAGATGTTCTACAGAAGATATATATATAATCTCACATAAATAGACTAAAAACATTCTTACTATGAGGATAAAATGTTAATTAGTTTAGTTTAATTACAATCTTACTACATGCTAGAAGTTGAAATTTAGTGGATTGTTGATTCATTTTGATTGATCATAAAAAGTGAGCATAGCCTTACTGTTGTGGTGACTAGTCTAAACTGTATGCCGTGTGCATCTGTAATTTAATCTGTGATTCATACTATATGGCACATTAGACATAACAAAATCTTTTTGATTGTTAAATATAGAGAACTTGAATCATCTAAGCTTTACTTATAAATACTCTATAAGAATGAGTTATAAATTCAATGCTGTCATTATTTTGACATGGCTTACTGTAGTAACAGTTAATCGTATTCAGTTTAGGTTTACTGTGAGGTTACAGCAAGGCAAACAGTTGTGCTGCCCTGGAAAAAAGCATTACAGAAGAGCAGAGCCTCATCATTAAAATTCAGAAAGACTGGGATGGTAGGGCAGGAGAATGATTTCCTGAAGTTTTTTTTCTTCTGAGTTTTTTCTTTTTACCAGTTTCCTTTGGGCTTGTTTTTCTTTGCCACTAACGTTTGCAGGCAGAAGGAAGAACTGGGCTTGACCCCTGCTCCCTGCTCACCTGTCCAGCTGCAACACAAGAAAGATCCACATTAAAGTGAAGAAATTCAAGGGACCTTGTCCTCCTTACTGCCCTGCGTGTCACATATTCTGGCTAGTCCCTGCTCTCCTACCACAGCACAGGGAAGCAACCAGAGCGAGGTCTCCACATACTCCCCATTCTACCCTTGTCGCTTGCCACCAGTGAGGTATTTCATATTCAGCCTCCATACTTTGGATCTGGAGAAGGGTAGGATACTTCTCACGGTGTTCTTACGAAGTAGAAGACCTCTTAGGAGTCAACATGTTTTGACCCAGTTTGGGGGAGGTTATACATTATGTAGATTTTAATGTTAGGGTTCTTTTATAAAAATTAGAATAAGTTCTCTCTAGGTGCATCAAGAAATGAAGAGCAAGTAATACAGTGATTAGAATGTGTTGGATAGTTGGGTATTTCTTATAAGTTTATAATACATTTGAGAAAGACAGTGCATGTATAATTACTTTTTTTCCCCTAGGTGTGGAACTGACAAAATATTTTTTAACTTCCATCTTTTTTAATATGTCTAAAGTTATTTTATTTATATAGCAGCCAAAGCAAACACGTTTTTATTCCTTTTATTTGCCCTTTTAGGGACACAGTTCTTTTTGCAGTGTGTTGTTACAACTCCTCATACCACTGAAGTCTATTCAAGCATGCATAAGGGTACCTCTGCTCCACCTCCATCTCTGAATGTCTCCCTATTTTTAGATGTAAGAGAAATGTACAGAGAGTTTCTTAATATTTTGAAAGATCTAACTGCAGAGAAATGCAAGATCATTTTAAAACATTGTGATAGTCATATTCTTATCTGTGTAACCAATTTATGTTCTTTCAAGATTTAAAACATAATTTGGTTTCTAATGTTATAACTTGTATTCTTGTTTTAAATTTGATCTTTGTTTTTCTAGTAAAGACAGAAAAAATTATTACTAGCTACTTATACATGTAGAATAGTAAAAGAAAGGGAGACAAATGATAAAGACAGGGAAACATGATAGAGCCAAAACATTATAAGTTCTGAGTTGCATTAAATATACATAGCAGTATTATAAAAGTCGTATTACTGATTAAAAAGTGCTTTGCAGCCACTGCCATCTGCCTGTATTGTTGTTGTTCACAAGGTTTAGTATTTTTTTCTGGGGTCTAGCCAGCCTGCTTGTGTTTAATAATCTGCTGTCCTTTTATACTTTACTCAGCAATCATTCACATTCTGTTGCAATACCAGCAAAACTTTAAACAACTACTTCTCATGTTTAATTCATGTTGGGGTTATTCTCAGATGGTCTTAGAATGCGCCCATTCACTACAACCTTCTTAAAATAGCCTTTGGATATACAAACTTACAGACTCTTTGCTCATTTTCCCAGAAGGAAGCCTTCTACTGTACTGTATTTCCACTGCACATAATGCAAATAAGGGAAAAAGAAAAAAAAAAAAAGAGAGAGAGACCAGGTTCCCATGCAGATGTTCTGCACCTCTTTTTCATGGCCTTCAAAATTAGTCCTCTGGCTAGTGTACAGTGAAATGTATATTTAAGAGAAACAAAGCTGTCCTTTTTTCTAAGAAATGAAAAAAAATTTTTTTCCCATCTTCTGTAGTTATTCTAACATAAATCCACTGCTATAGATTAGTCTTTTCTGGGGCCAGTAGAGACATGCAAAGACTGCAGACTATTTTCTCTTCAACAGCATTTTGCTATGTTTGTTAAGATTAGGTTTTTTGCCTTTCTTGTCCTCCTTTACCTACTACTGAATTCAGTCATACACAACAGATTATCAGATTAGGGCCTGAATATTTTTCTAAGATTCACCTATTTTTTTTCAGTAAATCTGATCAATGAAATAAAGGGAAATTAGGTACGTAATTCTTATCTGTGAAATAAGAAAAATCCCAGGAGGTGTTTGTAGAGGACATATACTTCCTCATATGGAAAACTATTTCCATGGAAGCAAGTGCGGTACTGCACAATGTCTGGCACCAGGAACCTCTGATAGAAAAGAGTAATGAAAGCTCAGATCCATTTTACACTTTCAGCTTTGTGACTCTGTGATTGTATTTAATAGAAGCTGGAAAGATCACTATCCATGCAAACACTTTGAATATTTAGAATATAACATGGAGGTGGTCTGTGTCTTTGCTATAAAACATATATATAAGTATGAAAGACAACTTCAACGGTCCATGAAATGATGCGCTAATCTCAAGAATCCACATGCAATTTGGGCCATATTTTCATCTTTACAAATATACCTGCAATTGTAAAAGCAATTTCGCCCTGAAAGTAAAGTAAACCTACAAAATATATACATTTCAGTTACTGCCAGAAAAGTCTTACAGAAAAATAGTGTTTTTCATTTTGAGGTAAAATTGACACAATTCTTGCAAAATAACTTCTATAGCTTGTCTTAACTTTTTTTCATTTTATTTCCTCTCTGTGGTTGTTGATAATTGCTTTATGTTAGCAATATGGAACTGTTGGGATACTCAGTACTTCTCTTTTTGTAGATTTTTTTTTAGTCAATTCCCCAAATTAAAAAATAATTTTAAAATTTAAAAAGATATAAAATAAATGTTTAAATATAAACACTACAAATATAATAACATTATAGATGTAAAAATCGTATAGAACTGAACATCTTCTGTGCTCTTCTTCCAAAGATCTGATGCGGTAGTAAAAGCACTGGTTACTTCACAAAGTGTTTGAGATTTATGGTGGTTAAAATTTTATTTAGATTCATTTACTGTCTAGAAAATGTAATTTGAAATTATTGAAAAAGAGGGTTTATAAGGGTGAAAAATGAGAAAAGAAATTTTTGAGAAATAACTAGATCTGCATATCTCAGAGCACACACCACTCTGACTGGAATTAGGGAGAATTTTCCATGCTGGCAAATTATTTTATCATGTTCCACCACAGAATTTCTTATACCTCTCCTGATGTACTTGGAACTTCTCATGGTCAGAAACAGAACAATGGACTAAACCTGATCTGTGCACCTGATATTTCTAGCAAACACTGTAATGTTCCCATGGACAGCCTTGTTTTAGAAACAACTGCCACACAGCAAGGGTTAAGACTTGATAAAGGCATTGAACCAGCTCTTGTTACGTATATGCCTATTACAGCTTCTGTCAAAAAAATTCTCACTACTGTTCCACCACCAGCAGCAGCAAAGAGTAAAAACACTACTGTAGTTACAAATCCAGTATTTTCTGGCTGTTAATAGCAACCTTGCTCTGAGATATACCATGGTTAAAATGTCAAAAGCTATCAGAAACTAGGCTATAGTAAAGATGTAATTAATAATGTTGCAGCAATCTTTGCAGTGATGGGAAAGTTTTTCCGTAAATCTGTGGTGTATGTGGGACCCATAAAACCTTGGAAAAAGAGTGGAAAGGAATCTGTTGTAGGTATCAGAATTTGTAGAATCGTAGAAACTTTTAGGTTTGAAAAGGTCCTTCTTGTCTACCTGGGCGCATTGCTGGCTCATGTTCAGCCGGTTGTCAACCAACACAACCCAAGTCCTTTTCCACTGGCCAGCTTTCCATCCACTATTCCCCAAGCCTGTAGTGTTGCATAGGGCTGTTGTGACCCAAGTGCAGGATCTGGCACTTGGCCTTGTTGAACCTCATACAGTTGGCCTCGGCCCATCGATCCAGTCTGTCCAGATCCCTCTGCAGAGCCTTCCTACCCTCCAGCAGATCAACACTCCCAGCCAACTTGGTGTCATCTGCAAACTTATTGAGGGTGCACTTGATCCCCTTGTCCAGATCATTGATAAAGATATTAAATAGAACTGGTCCCAATGCTGAGCCCTGGGGAACATTGCCAACTGGATTTAACTCCAGTCACCACAACGCTTGGGGCCTGGCCATGCAGCCAGTGAAGAGTATGCCCATCCAAGCCACGAACAGCCAGGAGAATGCTGTGGGAAACTGTATCGAAGGCTTTACCAAAGTCTAGGTAAACAACATCCACAGCCTTTCCCTCATCCACTATGTGGATCACCTTGTCATAGAAGGACATTAGGTTAGTCAAGCAGGACCTGCCTTTCATAAATCCATGCTGACTGAGCCTGAAGACCTAATTGTCCTGTACGTGCCATGTGATGGCACTGAAGATAATCTGCTCCATAACCTTCCCCAGCACCCAAATCAGGCTGACAGGCTTGTAGTTCCCTGGATCCTCCTTCCAGCCCTTCTTGTAGATGGGCATCACCTTTGCCAACTTCCAGTCAACCAGGACTTCCCTGGTTAGCCAGGACTGTTGATAAATGATTGAAAGTGGCTTGGTGAGCACTTCCAGCAGCTCCCTCAGTACCCTTGGGTGGATCCCATCTGGACCCATAGACTTGGGTGTGTCTAAGTGGTGTAGCAGATCACTAAGCGTTTCCTCTTGGATTATGGGGACTTCATTCTGCTCCCTGTTCCTGGCTTCCAACTCAGGGGGCTGGGTACTCACAGGTCTTGCTATTAAAGACTGAGGCAAAGGTGGCATTAAGTACCTCATCCTTTGTCACTATGTTTCCCCCTGCTTCCAGTAAAGGACGGAGATTCTCCTTAGCCCTCCTTTTGTTGCTAATGTATTTATAGAAACATTGTTTATTGTCTTTTTATGGCAGTAGCCAGATTAGGTTCTAGTTGGTCTTTGGCCCTTCTAATTTTCTCCCTGCATAACATCACAACATCCTTGTAGTCCTCCCGAGTTGCCTCCCAAAGGTCATAAACTCTCCTTGTTTTTCCTGAGTTCCAGCCAAAGCTCTCTGTTCAGTCAGGCTGGTCTTCTTCCCCACCAGCTCATCTTTTGGCACAGCTTTTCTTCCTCCACACCTGGGGACAGCCTGCTCCTGCACCTTTAAGATTTCCTGCTTGAAGAATGTCCAGCCTTTCTGAACTCTTTTGCCCTTCAGGACTGCCTCCCAAGGGACTCTGTCAACTAGGCTTCTAAACAAGCCAAAGTCTGCCCCCAGGAAGTCCAAGGGAGCAGTTCTGCTTGAACCCCCTTCCTTACTTCTCCAAGAATCGAAAACTCTATCATTTCATGATTGCTGGGCCCAAGATGACCTCCAACCGTCACATCACCCACAAGTCTCCTCTGTTCCTAAACAGCAGGTCCATCAGGGTGCCTTGGCAATTAGCTCACTCACCAACTGTGTCATGAAGTTATTTTCCACACAATCCAGAAATGTCCTAGACTGTTTCCTCTCTGCTGTGTTGTATTTCCAGCAGACATCTGGTAAGTTGAAGTTCCCCATGAGAACAAGAGCTAGCAATTGTGAGACTTCTTCCAGCTGCTTATAGAATATTTCAACTGCCTCTTCATCCTGGTTGAGTGGTCTTTAACAGAATCCCACCAGATCTGCCTTATTGACCTTTCCTCCTGATTCTTACCCATAAACACTCAACCTTATCATCACCATCATTAAGCTCTAGGCAATCAAAACACTCCCTAACATACAGGACTAGCCCACCACCTCTGCTTCCTTGCCTGACCCTTCTGAAGAATTTATACCCATCCATAACAGCACTCTACTTGTGCAAGTTATCCCACCATGTTTCCATGATAGCAACTATATCATAGTTTTCCTGCTGCACAATGGTTTCCAGCTCCCCCTGTTTGTTGCCCATGCTGCGTGCATTGGTGTAGATTCACTTCAGCTGGGCTATTGATCCTGCCACCTTTTTGCAGGGGGAAGCCCTAATTCCTACATGACCATTCTCAGGCACTTCTGTGGTTTCGAAGGCATCAATAACCCTTGTGTCTTTGCTGCCACATGGATTTCCATCCCCTACCTCCACTGAGACGACAGATCGAAGGACCTCGGTAGCACACCGTCCCTCAAACACTGGCGTGCCAGCTGGGCTATTGATCCTGCCACCTTTTTGCAGGGGGAAGCCCTAATTCCTACATGACCATTCTCAGGCACTTCTGTGGTTTCGAAGGCATCAATAACCCTTGTGTCTTTGCTGCCACATGGATTTCCATCCCCTACCTCCACTGAGACGACAGATCGAAGGACCTCGGTAGCACACCGTCCCTCAAACACTGGCGTGCGACCCCTTGGCTTGTCTCTAGTGAGCCTGATTTTATTCCTTTACCCCTTCAAATCTAGTTTAAAGCTCTTTCAATGAGCCCTGCTAACTCCTGTGCAAAGATCCTTTTCCTCTTTTGAGACAGGTGTACCCCATCTGTTACCAGCAGGCCTGGTGTTGTGTAGACTAACCCACTATCAAAAAACCCAAAATTCTGCTGGTGACACCAGGCTTGGAGCCTGGTATTGATTTACTGGCTCCTCCTGTTTCTTCCCTTATCATTCCCTGCAACTGGAAAGACAGAGGAGAACACTGCTTGTGCTCCTGATCGTTTAACCAGTCATCCCAAGGCCCTGAAGACTCGTGATTGCCCTCAGACTTTTTGTTGCAGCTTCATCACTGCTTACCTGAAATATCAATAATGGATAACAACCTGAGGTACCAGAGTGGGAAGTTTTCCTTTCACATCTTTAACCTAGGCCCCAGGGAGGCAGCAAAAAGGGGGGATCCACTAAGAAGTGGGTCTGGTCTGCATATTGGGCCTTCTGTTCCCTTCAGAAGAGAGTCTCCTATGACAGTGACCCACCTTTCTTTCTTCATGGAAGCAGTTTTGATGCAGGACTTAGATCAGCTTAACCGTGATGACACCTCCAAGCTACAGGAACCATCGTCCTCATCATTGTTTGGTTCCACTTGCTGAGCCTCATACCTGTTATGCAAGGGCACCTGGAAAGGTGGGGTAGTCACAGAGGAGACATGCCTGCTGTGCCGGGCAGGAACATGTCGCCATTGCCTCGTATCCCTGGAGCTGCTGTGCTCAGCCAGACGGAGAGAAGGTAGGGAATCCTCCGTATCCTGTCTGCCTGTTGGGCCTGTCTCAGGGCAGGTAGGGTACGATTCCAGTAGTCTGTCTCCCTCCCGCTCTCCCTGACACTCCTCAACCTACTCACCTCCTCCCAGAGCTCTGATCTCAGCGGAGGAGATCCTCCACCTGGGGGCACC
>NW_010538171.1:0-218 GCF_000687285.1 Phaethon lepturus | reverse complement strand
CCCCGCCACGAGAGGGGGGCGCAGCCCGCAGCCTGGCACCCGGGTGGCTGCGTGTTCCCACCGCAGCTCTGTCGGGGAAGCTGCATCGGTTGTGGCGGGCGCAGAGCTTGGAGAGGCCGTGGCTTTCTGCCGGCTGGATACCATTGCTCCCTGGTTGAGCCGGCAGAGCCCCAGCGCCCTTCCTCTGCGCCCTTCCACGCCAACTGCCACGCCAACTG
>NW_010538170.1:0-8638 GCF_000687285.1 Phaethon lepturus | reverse complement strand
TGCATGGGGTTGTTGTGACCGAAGTGCACATCTATATATATATATAGATCTACACTATCTAGTACAGATCACAAAAAACCCCAACAACCTTTTATAAGAATTTTATAATATCTATGCTCTCTGATATGTCCTTAGCGTCTAACAGTGATCAGACATGTCATCGTCTCTGGGCACATTACTAGAACAGATGACAGAGCAAGAATGAATACAATTCTCCAACATATTTTTGAGAGCATACTATTGGAAGTTGAGGAGTTTGGAGTTCAAAGGCACTGATTTAGGATTTCCAAGGACATGGAAGATTCAGTTCTGCCATAGATTCAAGCCCTAAAGGCAGCTTTCCTCCAAAAAAACCCCCCAAAACCCAACCAACCAACCAACTCCCCCCAAAAAACCCAGCAGACAGAATAATGTAATTTTTTTACTGTAAGTATCACTTTCTTGTAAGTATGGAAAAGGATTTTTGTGAAATGTTTAATAAGATGAATGGAAATACACATCAGCTTTGTTTGTTTATTGCTTTGGTTTTGGGGAAGCTGCTGAATTTTCTTTTTTCTCCCACATGATTCACAGCAAAGGTGTGGCAGGTGCTTATTAATAGGTTCTATAAATCTAGAGATGAAACTTCATGAAGCAGTTCAAGGATTAAAAGATGTCTGATGTTACGTACTGACACTGGTTTGAAATGCTTGCAGTAGTGCTTTTTGTACTTAAAAGCCCCATAGTTATAATGTACAACTTTATGAGTCCTGTGACCTATTATCTTCATTTACCAAGTGCTATATCTTCCATATGTCCTGCACCTTTTCAAGTAATTCAATTGTGCCTGTTGTCTAATCTTTTGTTGTCTTACTCCATCTCATCCCTCTCCACAATTCAGTCATAAATCATTCCTTGTAGAGGGTGTTCACTCCAACATGCTGCAAGAGCAAGCAAAAGTCTGTTGCCAAACTCATCAACTACTTAACCATCTCTCTGTTTGTAAATGTTGAATATAATGTGATAGTTTTCTCTGGGGTGTGTGCAGCAATGTCTCTGCATGTCAATCAGAATATTTGCACAGCCCACTCACTTTAGGATTGCACTGCAGATTTTGGAGGTTGTCTGTTTTGTTATTCTCTTTTAACCAGTTCCTTACTCCAGTACTCATGTTTTTATACTCCAGGTCCTTACCCTGATTTAAAATCCTCTTGCTTTTGTTCTCCACATGCACGATTCCTTGATTCTCTCTGGCTCCCCGCTTAGTTTATCCAAATTTTGTCTTGCAGCCTTGCTTCTTGCCAGAGCTATCTCCCAACTCCACCTATCTGTGACAGGGATCAGTGATTCCTTGTCTCCTCTCTGACTAGTCCTAGTCCCATTGTTCATCCCCCATTTTAAAATTTGTAGAATCATAGAATAGTTTGGGTTGGAAGGGACCTCTTCTTGTTCCAACCCCCGCTGCAATCAGCAGGGACATCTGCTACTAGATCAGGTTACTCAGAGCCCCGTCCAACCTGACCTGGAATGCTTCAAGGGATGGGGCATCTACCACTCTCCGGGCAACCTGTGACAGTGTTTCACCACCCTCATTGGGAAAAATTTCTTCCTTATATCTAATCTAAGTCTATCCTCTTTTAGTTTAAAACCATTACCCCTTGTCCTATTGCAACAGGCCCTGCTAAAAGTCTGTCCCGCAAATTCCCCTCCCTTTGTCAAACATGCCTTCTCCAATTCCCTCTTCCATTTTCTCTACTAGCTATAGATCTTCCTTCCTCTTGTCACAGCCATGGTCTCTCTCTCCAACTATCACCTCTCTAGGCCAATGTTCCTTTCACAGCTCTCAGTCAGAGATTTCCCTTTCCCTTCCCCACATCCGGGTCTCCAGACTCCTTTTCCGAATCTTCTGCTTGCATTTTGCTTGTCATTAGAGCATTTAAGTTAGGCAGATTCCTTTCATCCTTCCCCAGGTACCCAGCAGATGAGAGCACTAGAGGTGGGCTCCAGCACTCAGCCCTGTGGAGGGTAATGGCAGCCCAGTGTTGGTGTTAGAGGAGGGATCTTGCCTGGTGCTTCATCCCTGGCCAGACTGCGCCAGGGCTGCTGACGCAATCTCACATGCTGACAAGCAACATGGAAAAAAATGAATCTGAGAACAAAAATTTTCTGCTAAATGTACTATCTGCCGTGTTCACACTAAAGGGATTTCTGATATCATAGCTAATTAAGGATCTGTCTTGGCGGCTTCCTCATTCTTGTGCCCAAATATTAAATTAGTAGGGCAAAAACTTACTCCTAGCTACGAGTTCTTTTCATGGCATTGTAGATGAAGGTCCTGCTTACTTACAGACCTAAATATTTAGGGGTCTGTACACTAGGTGGGATTTGAAACTATTCACAGACCACCAGCATTTAGTATTGTCACCCAGCAGGTTTACTCTTGAGCTTCTCTATGGCCCACCCATTGCTGTTGAGTGTGCATGCATGTGTAGGTTCTCTGCTCAAGTACATGAGCAGTTTGTCTGACACAGACAAATATTTTTGGTTGAGTTGTGACAATGATGGAGAGAATTAACCAGTAGTCTGTATGCTGGACAGTAGTCGTCTGGACTAAGGTGTAGTTGTATTTTATTGATATAACAAATTATATTGCATGAATCACAGTACAAATTTTTAGTCATATATTTGTCTTGAAGTCTATGTACAAGTAAAATGCAATTCTAGCTTGAATGTTTACTCCTGAATGCTACTTTGAGAGTCTCAGAGATTATAGTAACTGTCCAGTTATACTTTTTAGCAGTATATTTTAGGAGTACCTAGGGTCCCTCTTTTCTTCTCTTTCATTATCATGAGATCTAGGAAGATTACCTGGCAAAAAAAAAATCTGCTTACATGTGACACTTGCGTTCATTGTTTTATAACAACACCACGAGCTACAGTTGGCTACTCCACAGTCTAGAAAACAAATAAAGACCATAGTGAAAATGACAGTAGCTTCAAGGGGTTTAGCAGAGTGTGGATTATTGGCCAAGACTCTTGCCAAGATTACACCAGCAAAATGTGATGACATTCAGGGATAACCCTGTGAAACCTGATTGACAGTCTCTGCTGAATGCATTAAGAGACTGTACTTAAGTACTGGAAATCCCAAGTGTCCAATTTTTAAACTTTTTTTTCTGCTGAAAAGCAGTGTGAAGAGCTGGAGCTGGGCTTTTTTTTCTTTTTGCTTATTGTTTCTGAGCATTTAGGATGCATTCAAGTCACCTCTTGTCAAACATAGGTCACAAGTCTCAGTCATATATCCAAGAAAACTGCTTAAAAATCTGGACTTGTGAGTTTTCATGAAATCTCTCCGTTCCAACTGCTGAGATTTAAAAAAGCAAAACACTGCAAAGCTCACAATACATCTGCAGAGGTTGGCAAAATTGTGCTACCACTAACACACACATTTCTCAATAGCAGTCTTCATAGAAATCAAGGACATTTCCAGGTAACAGGCACATTTTCTCTGCATCCCAGCATTTGTAAGATAACTGTGAATAATGAGTGACCCTGAACCTGTTTGCATTAACAGAGACCTGGCATTCTTTTCACACCTACTAGTGCTACAAATAGAAAAGGTAAATACAAGGGGCTTTGTAAGCTCCAAATGTCAAATCCAGAAATAAACCCCCCTATTTTGTTTAACTGATAAATGTGACTCATTACAGATTTTCTTAAGTGATTGGATTTGCACTAGGTCCTCATGCATGTCAGATTTGTGTTGAAAAATTATTAGAAATCAGTTTCACAGATGAGGGATCTTAGCTGCAGATGTCCTGCTGTGAAAACCTGTTAGCGCTGTTTTCAGCAAATATAAACTAACAACAGGAAAAACTCAGCTCGTTCACTTACAGATAGAACTGAACTTTCAGAGAACAATATATAGCACATGTAACACGCTAGGACATTTTAGGTGCCAGATAGAATTGATCTTCATGTTCTGTAGAGGCTTCGTTGCAAGGTCATGTATACTCCTTAATTCATCCACAATCATAGCAAATCTTAACTACCAGCCAATTTTATGGCATAGAGCAAAGAAAAGTTTAGCTACTTTTGCTTCAACATCTGTGATCAAGTGACCCAGGTTGACTGGTCATGTAGTACATAAATCAGAAAACTCTCAACAAAATCTCAGTGAAACAACAGAGCCACTTTAAAATTTGTGTATGGCTACAACTGGTGTATAATTCACTTTAATGCTCAGCAAGAAACATCTTGGAGATAATGGAGGGAAATGAGATATATGCTTATCTAAAAGTAGTAGGACTGCTCCTTTGCTTGACCAGTGTTTTATATCATTTAGCTGGAGTAAGATTTGGATATTCTTTACTGCTGTCATGGAAACTGTCTGCTAGACAGCCTTAGCTTATCAGCTTTGCAACCAAAGAAACAAAATCAAGATTTTTAGAGAGTTACAGAAGTACCAGGGGTCCTGCCCCAACTTACTTATAAAATACCAACAAACAAATGACCTCCCTGATTTTCAGCATGCTTACTAAACATTGGAAAACAACTGGGAGAAAGATACTAGAAAGGATGTCGAAGTGTAGTAATTTAAATAGCCATGCATGCTTTCCTCCTCAGAAAATAAATATGAAACAAAGAGAACACAACACCTGGTTAACTCACTGAGTCAGCTGTTATCAAAGGTTACCCTCAGTCAGTGACTTCAGTGACTAACCTGAGAATAATTCAGTCATATTTCAAAAGTGCCCCTTAATTCTAAAAGTTTCAATTTTGACAATGTCTAAGACCCAGACTGTGCTTAGTACAGAGCATCTTACAGCTATCATTGATTTCAATGGGAGGGTCAAGTTTCTACAAAATAGACTAATGAAGTTATAAATTTTAATACCAGAGAGGGTCGTTATGGTAATCCAGTTGGACATTGAATTCTGACAGTCTGTCAGTAAATGTTGCTTGCATGGAGCCTATAACTTACAGCTGAGCTAACACATATCCATAGGAAGGCTTTCAGTCTTGATTTAAACACTTGTGTGACGGTGAACCAGTCGCATCCTAGATAAAGTGCTTCACAGCTTCACAGTTAGTTATCTCAGATTTCAGTTCTCTCTTTCTTTTTTTTTTTTTTTTTTTCTTTCATTTCAGCTTCTAAGCATTATATTTCACTATGACCTTATCTGTTAAACCACCCTTTCTACCCAGGAATCATAATCAGCCAAGCTGAACTTACATGCAGCAAGGCTCTATTTAAGCATTTCATTATAAGAGCATCAGAGAGGAAAAACACACAGAATTTGGGTGGGGAAACACATATTCATGATCCTGACATACACAGTCCTGATGAGCTGGCAGGTCAAGAGGTCCTTGAGGAGTCAGGGATCCTGGGGCAAGCAGGCAGGGTGAGGCAGAGCCCCTGGAGCAGGCAGCGCAGGCGGGAGCCTCGTGGCCCTCAGCACAGGCAGGGAGAGCAGGTGGCACGCTGGCAGCCCTGGCAATCCCACGTCATGACTGCAGATCCCCCACGATGACAGTTTCCCCCAGTTCAGATTTTTTTCCTTTTATAAGATGCTTTCTAGACAGCCTTTGATCTCCACCCCCAAGCACCTTGTGGTGCTGGGCAGCATTACTTTCTTAGGTCTCAGCAAATGCCTCCTCCCGTTGCTTGGTGGTTTTTCTCTTGCTCAGCTGCTGCTTTCCTCTGGCATGCTCAAAGCAGTTGTCTTCATAACTTGCGATGTTGTAGTTTTTTTCAACCAGTAATTGTCCATCAGTTAGTTGTTTATAATGTTGGCTCCTCTATTTTCAATGATACTTTCAAGGCCTTTGCTGCTATCCCATGTTAAACTCCAGTTCATAACAACTGTCTGGCACAAAACTCCTGTTCACAGGGCAGGTTCTCACCACAGGTTGATAACAAGCCCCAGAGGCCAGGACTAGGGCAGCTGTGGTGGCCTGTGGCCTGCTGCTAGCAAGGGTAGTGCTCTTAGAATCATAGAATAGTTTGAGTTGGAAGGGACCTTTAAAAGTCATCCAGTCCAACCTCCTGCAGTGAGCAGGGACACCTTCAACTAGATCAGGTTGCTCAGAGCCCTGTCCAACCTGACCTGGAATGTTTCCAGGGAATGGGCCATCTACCACCTCTCTGGGCAACCTGTGCCAGTGGTTCACCACTCTCACTGTGAAAAATTTCTTCCTTCTATCTAGTCTAAATCTACCCTCTTTTAGTTTAAAACCATTGCCCCTTGTCCTGTCACTACTGTCACCTGCTAAAAGTCTGTCCTCATCTTTCTTACAAGCCCCCTTTAAGTGCTGGAAGGCTACAGTAAGGTCTCCCTGGAGCCTTCTCTTCTCCAGGCTGAACAACCCCACCTCTCTCAGCCTGTCCTCATAGGAGAGGTGTTCCATCCCTCTGATCGTTTTGGTGGCCCTCCTCTGGGCCCTTTTCTTCATAGTTTTCAGTTATTCTAGGTTTGATGGCAGCAGAGGAAACTCATCTTTAGCTGGCTGTGCAGCGTGACCTCCCCAGCATTTACTGTACCACTGTTCTCTAAAATGTACTTCCTCATACTTAGTGTCCCCTAAAATCTCCATTCCTGCACAACTTTGAGTTCAGCTGTATTAAGGTATGCGTTGTTCAAATAAGGCTGGTGTATCATGAGATCACTTTAATGAAACTACCTTCATCATCACTTAGCATTTCACATTTGGTCACCTGAGGTATTTATTTGTTTGGCAATTGGTATTTATTCTATATTCTCTTTCGTGTTACTGCTAAAGATATGGCAGATCTCTGGACTAAAGCCAGTAGTCACTACAGGGACCTCGCTGGATGTATGCCCTTTGACTGGGGATAGTTGCACTGGAGGGAAGGAACTTCCCTTACCTTTTTTTTTCTGAAAGTTTTAAGCCTGTAGTCCCCCAAAACATTGGAGAGCTCAGCCTTCTTGAAGGATGGGGTTGGGTCACATGTCAGAACATCTAATTACAGTGTCTTGTTATGGGAAAAAGGCAATTTTTTTCTTTCTTAATAATTCTAGTATTATAAAGTCCTAAAAGAAACTAAAATGCAGAAGGTATAAAACAGAATTTATTATTTTCAAATATAGAGAAATTTTAAGAACATGTATTAAATATCAGCATATTCATATATACATATGTATGTGGACAAATACATGTCATTGACAAACTGATACAGAGCACATATATACTTTAGTTAAGGCAAATCTAACCCTGATTTGTCCTTATTCTGGATATGCTGGTAGTATACAGAAATATTTATAGGGCCACTCTAGTAATTTCTAGTGCTGACCGATTCTCTTAGATAAAAGCCAACTGTCCCTCTCCCATTCTTTTTGGATGAGACTTTTTTTCCTCTAGCTGGTCTGTGATCTGTTTTATTCGAACAGAATAAGATATTCTAAAAATAGATTTCCAGGTATCGATATACAAATCTGAAAATTATTTACATTTCAACAAAATTGTAGAGTACATCTAAAAACTGGGTGCTTCTATACAGCAAGAGAGTTTGACTCATCATCTTAACAATTCTGCTTTAGATCAGTTTCCTTTCTTTGCACTTGACATGCAGAAGTGTGCTTCACAGAATCATAGAATCATTTAGGTACAAAAGACCTCTAAGATCATCAAGTCCAACCACTAATGTAAGCACTGCCAGGTCCACCACTAAACCATGTCCCTAAGCACCACATCTACACGTCTTTTAAATATCTCTAGGGAGGTATTCAGGTAGAAGTTCTGTCGATAAAAATCTAGAAGAATAATAGCCATGTAGTAACACTTAAGCACAAACTTACTGTTTCCATTACCAAGGTTTTTGCTCAGTTTGAATAATTTGAAAACCAATTAAAATATTAAATTTATCAATTATGTTTTGCCCAGATTAACCAAACGTTCCACATAATGTTGGTGACTGCACTGAAGAAAAAAGCACCTCAGCCCACGTTAGCACTCAACAAGAATTTGTAGTTCCCACTTCGAGGTAGGGACTTGACCCCAACCAGGAAGTTTGGATTTTATTGTAATAAAAATGGAACACTTTATGAGACATAATTTCACAGTGGTGAGGAGACCCAAATCATGAACATCACAACTTGGAAAATGGAAGTCTTTATGGCCATTCTTTAGCTTTAAGTAACTTCAGGTAAAAAACTTGCACACACAGGGCACTGTGTATTTTGCACAGAAGTGAATAGGTTAAATATTTTTTTTCCTCAACGTGATAAATCATGTAAAAACTCTAACCAACTCTTTTCTCACCTCTGGCCTTCGCCTTTAACAGGATTTACCTCCAGCTGAGCTCAAGATAACACTTGTTCTTAGGGAAGACATGCCCACAGAAGTCCTTTATGGGGTAGGGGATACAAGCAGTAGCTCGGCAGTTCTGTCAGAGGACAGAAAGGGGTGGGGGGGCGCTTTCCCCGTAAAAACGGCCTTTCCCTCGCGCTGTTCTCCCGCTCTCACAACCCGAGAGCAAAAGAAATGCTTCCCTTTCCCACCACGACCCGAGCTCCCAGCCCGGAACCTGCGGGCTCAGCAGCGAGGGGGCAGAGGCCGTCTTTTCCGCCGGCGAGGCGCACTGGGCGGCCCCAGGAGACAAACCGGTCCCGCAGGGCGGCAGGCAGCACACGGCGGA
>NW_010538169.1:0-19585 GCF_000687285.1 Phaethon lepturus | reverse complement strand
GAGCGGCCGGAAGCCCTGCTGCCGGGCCCCATGGAGCTGGCCGCCGCTCGCTGCCCGCAAAGCGTGCCCTGTCCCGTCCAGAAAGGAAATCCTGGGAAAGCTGGCGGGGTGTTCAGGGATGTAGAGAGGAGCAGGGCTCCCTGCTTGCTCTGCGCTCATCTACCCCAACTCCTAATGCTCCGATGGAGACATCTAACCAGCCCCCAGAAATCTGCACTAGGACAAACACAGAGACCTGTCAAATCAATTCCTGTGAGGTTGCTGAGCACCGTCGGCGTTGGAGAAAGGAGGGAGATGCGGAAAGGTTAGAAAACTTACTTAAGGTTACACTGCCAGTAGCTGGCTGAGCCGGAGCAAGAATCCAGTGTTGACTCCGAGCCTTCTGCCTGCATCACCGGGCTGGCTTTTATTCCAGGGAGGTACAAATGGGAAATGAGACACTGAAAAGGTATTAGACAGCTGAACAGATTGTAACTGCTCGGGACAATCTTCTGATTACAGCCCTTGTGAGCTTTGCTTAACTGCTGGGTAAATTGGATTAAACGATTATGAATAGGTACGAGACACCTAAGTGGGTGTAATGTGGTAGGAACAAGCATTTTTCCGTCAAAGAAAATGCAAGATTTTCTACAGCAATGAATTGAAAATATTTTATTTTTGAAAAACTCTTTGTAGGAACCTGTGAGAAAAGCTAATTTTTTGTGGGGGAAGAGAAAGTTGTTATAGGAACACGGTGAGGCAGATAAAAAAATGTCAAAGGAAGTGGTGGAATGGCCTGGGGCTGAGTACCAGTACTCAATGATTAATATAATTTACAGTCTGTAAATGAATGATCAGTGAGGTGGTAACATGTGCAGTATGACAGAATTGTTTGGGATAATTAAAACAAGAGAAGACTGAAGAGCACTACTGAGTTAGCTAAGCTAGGTCACCGAGCATCAGATGAAAATTAATGTGGGTGTTGCATTTTGGAAGAATTGCCTGAACTGCTTACACAGATGTCAGAGCTCAAAGTTAATGGCAACCAGTAAAAAAGAAAGTTGAGAGTGAAAACTTCAGTGCAAATCTAGAAGTGGCATGGAAGAAGGTATATATTTATATGCTAAATAAATCTGTGCTATGTTGATTTGGAACATTTTCGTTCTGGTTATGACATTGAAAGAATGAGCAGCAAAAAAGAAGAATTTAGAAGGAATGGGGAAGAAGGACATGGGAAACTTTCCATATAAACTTGAAATTAGGATTGTCTGGATGAGAATTGAATGGGTAACTCTAGAATTGCACATTAAAAATAGTTAAGGGAAGATATTTCATGTTCTTGTATTTTTAATTATAATACAAGAGCAAGGAGATGTTCAATCAATCCAAACATCAAAGAAAAAAGATAAAAGTTATCATATTTAAAATAAAAACAGAATGGATAACGGATAGCAATGGATGCAATACCAGCCGATAATCCTGAGGCCAGGAGTAGAACCAGATGGAGGAATTTAAAAGATACTTATGTCCTCAATTAGAAGATACACAGTATGCGTAGGACCGAAGAGGAAGGATAGTAAAAATGATCATAATTCAGGGACTTAAAAACAAACGTTAAAGTAAGGAAATGGACTGGCTATTTCATCTTTGCACAAAGAAGAGGATTTTATATTCCTCATCTGAAGCATTTAGGACTGTGAGCAGCTGCTGAACATGATCCTAGATTAGATGGTGTCATCTAGTCTACCCATTCGGAAGTCAAAGGTGCTAATTAGAGGAATCAATATGAACAATAGAAAAACCCAGCAGATTGTGTCACTTTTCATACTTTTGATGATCAGATGCTTTGTTTTGTTTAATCGGGAAATTTATTTTCACAGAGGGTATATAAAATTGAACATAATAATTAGTTTAGGCAGTATGTTTATCCTTAGATTCAGATATTTCAGCTTATAATGAGTGCTTTTATAATTATTCTCAGTCTTAGTTAGCAGGAGACAGACAATGTATAGGCATGGAGGAGTTCCTTTATCAGCGTTGAAGAGCACATGACCTATTTATCCCTGCCATCTGCCCATCTTTTACCCCAAGGTAAATCTGCCTCAGTCAAGTACTTCATAAAAGAAAGGAAATACAGTTTATGGCAGAAATATGGCAAATTTTAAATACAGAAATATGGCAAATTTATTAATAACCAGAAATCCTCAACTGTTGTATAAACATCAGGTCAAGGATTGGAACGAAGTGGTTCCGCTGTTGCACCACGACCATGGCTGTAGCTATCCGAACAAACCAGAGGTCAGAAATATTTCCATTCAAAATAAACAATCATTTTCAAAATGACAGGTTATCCCACAGAACCACGGAGATGCCTGTCTCCATCTTTATTTTGTTCACGTCCGCTTTAAAGTCTGGGTTTCCCACCCTGGAGAAGAAAAAAAGAGAAAGTGCCTAAGATGTGCCCAAGCTCATAGACTTTTCCTTTTGTACTGCTGAGTCTATGCCTTTTCCATTGCCCCAGTAGTGTGGATGTCCATGATCTAAGAAGTCTCATGTGCTGTGTCTTGTCAATTGATCTTAAAGTTTGATGGGCTTGATGCAATGTGATATAAAGGCCATAAATCTCCTGGAAGACGGCTTTCGCTTTTTGATGTAATTGGAGTGGAGGCAAAAATTAAGCAGTGCAGATGGTGAGAGGACGTCAGTTACATGATTCAGTTTGAAACCCCTTTTTTAGCATATATTCCCTTCAGAAAGAGATTCACATGCCATGGGTGCCGGGCAGGTGGAATACATGACGGACGGAACCCGTGTTGGGACCTGAGTCCTCCCGGTCACGTGCGATGCAGCGGTACCTCAGCTTACACTGTCGTGGTGAAGCGGCTGCCCTGGCTGCAAGCTGTGAACCCCCTTCGCCTGGGCCTGCCTCTAGCTCGGTGTAACTGGGTGTAAATAACCACGAGTTTCCTAATCTGGATGTTACAGAAACCTTCCTCCCACACCCCACCCTACTATTTAAACACCTTATTAAAAGTAGTCACCGTGCCCCTGTGAAAGGGTTAGGTTTCTGCAGAACGGGGTCACACATGGACCCACTGAGAGCGAAGGTTGTAGAGACCTTGCTGCGTGCTGAAGAGATTACGCTTTTTCTCATAGTGAGGAATAGTACTGAGTTTTGCGTCAAAAACACAGATCGACTAGCATTTAAACAGTTCCGTTTAAGTAGCTCGCTGTAACGCTTCAGTCCACATTTATATCCTCTTTTTCTTTACACCCCACCCCGCCCCGGAAAACACCTGCTGCATCCTACCTTCTGCGGGATTACCCAGGAGGCGGGGACTTGCGCCGGGGCTGGACCAGCGTTACAACTTCCCGGGCAGGAGCGCTCGCTCCGGTGCCGCTGCCACAGCTGCACCACGGCAGCTGCATCGGGACGCCTTTGCTCTCCTGCCAAAGCTGGTCCTGCTCCACCTCTGCGCTCCAAGGACAGGGGAGTTTGCTCACACTTCACCAGGGTGAAGGAAATAAGAGATGTTAGGCAGGAGAGATGTGGGCATGTTTCTGCTCAGCTATTTGCTGCTCCGTAGTATGGAGCTGCGCTGAGTAAGTGCTCTCTACCTCTGCCAAAAGCCTGGTTACTATTTCCACAGCATCCCTGGGAGAATAAAAGTGTCACTCCGGACCTCCTCTGGCGTTAAAACTTGTTTAGAAACATCTTCATCCTCTATCGCATGTTAGAGACCTGAAGTTGATTGGAATTAGGTTAGTGAAAGTCCTTATTATAGGATGTTCACAACCTCGCTCCTTAAATACGAAGGGATTCTAATCTGAGAGCTTGGTCTTCTGTTATGGGAGCAATTCTTATATTTATACCAAGCCTTTTCTTAGCTATATATTTTAAAACCAATACTTACCATCTTTCAGAATTTAATTTTAGGTTTCTAGTACTCCTAAGCTTTCTTTGTCCTCTCTTTGGTCCAAAATTGTATAGATTTATTCTTTACTTGCACCTATAAATAAAAACGCTTTTCTCTTAGTCTCACAGTCTATGGTGCTCTGTCCATATCGGTCCTGATCAAAGGTACACCTTTGAACTTTAAAATCTTCTCTATAGAATATTCCCATATTATTCTGTGTGCCTCATTCTGATCTCTAACTCATTTCTTATATTCTTCTCATGCCTATTTCTGATCCCTTCTCTCTCTGTTCAGCTTACCTTGCAGTGTGCATGAACCTCACTCTACCTCCGTGTCTGTCTTGTTACACTTGACTCCCATTTCTGATCCCTTCTCTCTCTGTTCAGCTTACCTTGCAGTGTGCATGAACCTCACTCTACCTCAGTGCCTGTCTTGTTACACTTGACTCCTACTGCTGGGACCTTCTCTTTAATGGACAGTTCAGGTTTCCAGAGTTTCCTAATTTCCCTTTGAGCGATCCTTTCTGAGAAATATCACCCCTTTTAACTCAGACATTGCCACCTACCAATAGTGGGGCTTTGGGGATTTTACTTTTTTTTAAAGCTACACCTTTGTTGCTTTTAAAGTCTGTAGAGTTTAATAGCCGAGTCATTAAAAAGTCACAGAGTGAAAGCTGTAAGAGTAATACATGGAATCTTAGCTTGGCTGTTAAAGGAGAGTGGTTTCTAAACTTGAGAAGTACTGTCAGTGAGACACTGCCTGGGGCCCTGGAAACACTCCAACTTGCAGCATATGAGGTTTTCCAGGGTGGCAGCAGGGTGTGTGCAGTTACATCCCTACCTACAATTCAGCTTGGATGATTGTTGTGGTTCAGTTCAGCCAGTTCAGTGCCAGGGACAAATGCCATGAGCAAGAGGCCACAGCCCACGATGATTAGACAGTTGCCTGACATGTGGCTATAGCAAGGACCTTCCAGCTTCTTCAGGGCTACAGTGCACGTGCCGTTCTGTACCCCTTTACTTCTTCCCTTACCTGTCCTCTCCTCTCATAGGAGAGTTTCTAAGATGGTGCTGCAAAGCCTTTTTCATGATGGAGTGATTAGAAGATGAGGCTCACCTGACTAAATCAGGTGATTTAGCAGCTGCTTTAACCATCCTCTAGCAGATTGGAGGGAGGATCTCCTTTTGGCCGTGCTGACTTCACATGGTTCCCTCCCAAAAATCCAGCTGATTTGATAAGGATGTGGGAGATCCAGGTCCCAAGTGCCCTGTTTCTGGGGGTGAGCAGCAGTCGGTTAGCCTGCCTCCTGTGATCCGAACTGATGGACGCTACCAGCTTGCTGTGCGTTCAAGACACGCCCCAGCCAAAAGTGCTGTTAGGACACTGCAGCTGTGGGCTGAAACAAGACTGTAAAATTGGTGACTGGAGGGCTCCAGACAGACTGCCTCTGCTGTTTCCGTGTCAGATGTATTGCTTTGTCAGGGGCAAATGTATCCTGCAAATGCAGATTGGGTTCCCTATAGCTGTGAACGACCAGCAGCAGGATTTCTGAATTTGGGATGCAGTTAGTGGGTCTCATTGCAGTTCTTGAAGTCCTAATGATTCATAAAGACACTCCAGTTTAGGCTCCCAGAGGTGTATGCAGTACTTGGAAAAGCAAAAAGTAGTAAAAACTAACATTTGTCTAAGATTTGGTGACTCAATCTATGAAAGGAGCAGACCAATTCAACTGAGAATTGCCATTTCTAAAATAATTTCCTTCCATAACTGCATTAGAGGTTACTTTATTGGGAGATCGTGTTTACACAGAAATAAAAGCATGTAACTTCAAATTTCATATCAGGCTATTTAATTTCAAAATGAGCAAAGACAAAATTTGAAATATGTGTAGAATAAGTTGTTTGTGTCAATGTGCAATGGCAAAACACCGAAAACAATAAAAAGTCCCCTAAATAAAACCCCATGGATGAAACCCTGTGCTGAAAAAGCCAATTGCTTTTTGGTAAGCCTGAGAAAAATGTTGTTTTTTCCTCCAGCACAAATAATGTCAAAAAGATATTCATATATGTATGCTCTCTGGCTGTTTGGTAGGAAGACTGCTACAAGCCTTGCTTATCTGGATATTTGTGATGTACGCATTCTGACATTATCTCAAAATGTATTGGTGGCAGTAATGGAAGTTTGTAGAAAGTATGGAAGTTTATGCTTATATTGTTTTAATTTTTCTCATTTTTCCACTAAATTTGGGAATTCTTTTTTCTAGCATCTTCGGTGATGTTTTCTGTGTATGCTATCAGTTAAGATAGATATAATCATGAATATCGCTAATGGACAGAGCAAGGGAAGTGCCAGTAACATTTACAATATCTTTTCGATATTGAACAACTTGCAGGTTACCTATTCACTACGAACCTACCTAACATCCAAGAGTTAAATCAGAAGAGGGCAGTACAGGAAAATTACACGGGAGAAGAAACAGGGGGGAAAATATTCCGTAAGGAAAAATAGCAAAGGAAAAAAAACCCACCACATGCCTAATTGCATCCAGTCTAGAAGTGTTTACTCTTCTCAAGGCCTGAAACCAAAGAGAATGCTTGAACCTCACAAATTCTCATCCCAGGAGTAAGAAGTGGGTTGTCAGCAAATGAATGCTGATATCCACACTGAGAGAGAAGTGGGGAGGGAGGCAGACACAGCGAGTATAACAGCTTGTTAATTCAGAGGTCGGTGGAAATGGGTCTCATGGAGCTAAGGATGGTAGAGATTAAGCCAGGGCAAGGAGATGTGCATCTGCGGACATCAGTCACTGTGTAAGTGCACTTTTCTAAATATCATATACCTTTCAGGGAGATGAAGAGTTCCGTGTTTCATGGCATCAGTTCGGGATGACATTGTTAACAAATCAAACAGTGATTTGATTACCTGGTTTCACCTGGGTAGGAATGCAGGGAGCCATACCTGCCACCTACCAGTGCAGTCCGAAGAGGCAAAATAGGCATTGTTTCCCTAGGATACATACCCATATGTAATTAAATCCTGTGTCAAATTATGTACTTAAAGCACTGTGAATATTTCAATAGCAACTGATTCAAATTCTAAAACAGTTGGTAATTTCTTTTGAAAAATTCAGTTGCAATCTAGACAAGAGACTGACTTACTGAGTTACAAGTCATATTCTGATATAAACATTTTCAAAGTTAAAACAACAACAATAATAATAATAATGGCATCGCTACATCATAAGCCCTCATAAGTGCAGCACTGTGTGATTTATAAACAGCTGCATGTAGTTCCCTGTATTCCAACTAATAAGCATTTGAAACAGAAGGAGGACGATTTTAATGAGAATACTTCTACTGTAATCGAAGTTCCACCTCTGGTCTATATAACAAATACCACGTTCAGTTTTTTTTTGCTTTCACTACTGTATGCCTTTCAGCAGCCTAGCGTTGTTCTGACCTTTGTGAACCGGGTGTTGTCCAGATGCCATTCTTGCTAGGACACAGGAGACATTCATTGGTCCATCAGAAAGGTCTCTGTAAGGACTTTTATTTAAATAAATGGAGGCTTTGTTCAGGTTACGTCTCATTTACATCGTGCCTTCCCTGGCTATATGGCTCCTTAGCTTAATCTCTCATCCTTACCACCAGGATAGCGAGTTTACTCGTGTCTCTTAATTAACTGACCCACGCTGGCCTGTTTCATACGTGTTTCTTATCTCTAGGAAGAAACTGAAGGACCAAACCTTTTCCAGCACTGCTTCCTTCCCCTGGGCACATCAATCCCTCTGGAAGGGCAGCAGCTGCTGCAGTGTTGATAGTTATTGCTTGTGTACATTTGCAGCCCGCTCTGTGGAGATTGCTATCTTCATGCAAATGTTAGATAGAAAATGGAGCTAATTATTTTAGGCCAATTATTGACCACATCTAACAAGTGTGGAGGATTGGGGAGCAGTAAGGTTTAGCCTGCTCCCTGCACACTCTCATTGCCTCGTAAGCAAGGACACCGATACCTCCGTATTTTCCCCTAAACTGGCTGGTAGCTTTGGGCCTGGAGCATACACTGTACCTTTCAAAGGCATGACACTTGCTATCCCTGAATTTGCTATCTACTGAGCATCACTAGAAGCATCCTGGCAGTTAGTGCTTTTAGGTACCCTAATTGCCTTTAGGAGTTATGCATTAACTTGCCTCCTTATCCTTATGCCTCATTATTGGATCACACACTCCAGTGAGAGGCTGCAGTACATGTGTCTGTGTTAAAAATGTAATAGCTCAGTTTAAAGTCTAGGGAACAAACAGTTCACTTTTTTTTGCTGCCTAAGCAATTGTTTATGCTGTATTAAGTGGCAATTACGTGCTGCTCCTGAGAATAGTCACCCATATTTACTTGTCAGTGCTGCAAGGGGTAGTCGGTGATGAATCTGACTATAAACGACATCAAAAACATCCTCATTAACACAAGATTACCCCAGACTTCTGACAGAAATTTCACTTTTCTTTCCTGGAAAGGATTTCTTCCACATAGTGTTAAACTGAATGTGCTTGAACTTGTATTGTGTGGTACTCAATGTTTAAGCTAAATATTGAGTGTAATGGAAATTTGTAAGTTGCAGTTTGAAGACAAGGCAGTCGTAGCTCATATGAATAATGGTTTTGTTCTTAAGCGAGCTTACAGCAGTGCTGTCCCAAAGCACCAAATTATGAAGCAGGAGAGCATGTAGGAGTTTAATTTGTAAGTTTATGAGGGGGTACGAAACCAGCTCATCTGTTAGGAACACATAGATGAAAGACAAAATTGGTGGATCTAATAATCATGTTCAAGAGTAAAATGTTTGGGGACTGTAATAGTTGGAAAATTACAGGAATCTCTCTAGGTTTCCATGAAACCAAAGCTGCTTTGGAGAAGGAAAATATTTCTGTTTTATGGTATAGTCTGCAAAAAGGAAAGGATATTGCAATTATGATTAACAGGTAACCTTTTAGAGGGAACAAGCAAATAAGAGGTTAATTTGCATTTTTCGGATACTGATGATTATTTCAAGACTTACTAGTTCACTGGAAACTAATTGCAAAAAATGGCAAAAAATGTTCCTATGCCTTATTAAGGCAAATAGGGATAATTTGTATAACTGAGACTAATTTGGAAAAAAGTACTAACTGTGCTAAATGTACTAAATTTTGATTAGCTTCAGTTATCATGTTATTGTTGAAATTCCTCCCTTTCTCCAAATCTTCTATCCCACACATAGGAGCATGGCCTCTCATGTATGGCTTCAGCCTTCTGGCCTGTACTCACCCATTGCCGAAGCTGCATGTTTGGTTGCAAAATCTGCTTTAATGGTAGTATGCTTTGGGGTTACGATGGCCTCCAAATGTGTTCTAGTCATCTTTTTGAAAAGTAACTTTGAAATACTGTGCTGTGTTTGTTCCTTTCTTAAAAATGAAGCTGTATTTTTTTGTTGTTTTTGTTTTGTAATTACAGTGTGTGAACAAATATTTAGGAAGATGGTAGGTGTCCCATATGTCCTAAGCCTTCCCTCCAGCAGTCCAGGTCCGGTGGCCATCATCAGCCACAGGCTGTCCCTCCAGCAGGTGCATGAGGGAGTTCCTTGGCCACCTATTGGTAGCGGAGCAGGTGACCTGCATGAGCCCATGCTGCCATCTCCTGCACCCTCTCCGTTTCCATGTTTTTGGATGCAGACCTGTAATGCTAGTAAGCCCTAGTTTCTATTCCCTGCTGATTCCTGCTCAGGGTAGCTGAGGCAAGAGGTGCTCAGTGCACCCTCTCCGTTTCCATGTTTTTGGATGCAGACCTGTAATGCTGGTAAGCCCTAGTTTCTGTTCCCTGCTGATTCCTGCTCAGAGTAGCTGAGGCAAGAGGTGCTCAGCCCGTCAGAAAAACAAGCACTTTCCGTCAGTTCTGCCTCCTGTCATGAACTTTTTGTTTCCCTGTGTAAGAATGATGTGGAATACTGTTCTTGAAAGGTTTGATACAGTTTATCCCCACGTAATTTTGTGGCTAAGTATCACATATTCCTATACGTTACAAATTTTCCAGATGAGATGAAGAGGTTTTAAATGTGATGAAAAAGTCAAACATCTGTGAAGTTTGGGAAGCATCAACTCTCTGTCTGCCCTCAACCTCAGGCTGGCAGTGTCTCATTGCAATACAAGCACTCTTCTAAATATAGAGATAGCTAATTGCTTCCTGTATTTTCAAAAAAAAACCTTTAACATTGGGGAATTCACTCATGTTGCCTTACAGCTCTGTCCAGCTGGCAGCACCTTCACTTGAACCGCAACGACAGCACGTAATTGTCACAGAGCAGTCCCTGTCAAAACAGGAAGATTTACTATGCTGGTGGATAATGAAATGGAACAACTCATGCAAGCAATAAAGAAAAAGCACTGCTGGAAAGATGGAAAGGCATATTCAGAACTTGAAAGACTGTAAAAACAATACAGTAAAAGAGTGAGCTGTTGAGTGTATCACTGCTCAACATCTCGGGACAAAAGGAGAGCTACGTTCACAAGCAGCATCTGTAGACTTGCTTCACATCTGGGCAATACTTGCTGAGCAACTGTGATGATCATTCCCAGCATCATCAACACCTCCTGCATCAAACGCCATACAAGGAACTCCTCTATTCCAGTATGCTGGCAGTTTCTGAGACCAGCCCACGCCAAACAATTTAGAAAATGGTGTAAGAAACAACTATGAAATATATTGTCTGTAGTCTTCCTAAATCCTAACAGTTAAAGGAGAGTTTTTGCTGTTGCCTTTAGCATTAGTGTTTTTCAATGTTTATGTGTGATTTGTCTATTTTACTCTCTTGTCACAGTTTATACAAATGTCTACCCTTTTTTGGAATCCTTCTGATTTGTTGGGTGTAGTAATGTGTGCTAGAGAGGAACTCCATCAGCTAATTATGCCTCACATGTAAAAGTCTGTCCTAGGTGCGTTTATTTTCTATTTTACTGACACTGTCCTGGTGCTGTTTCATGTGAAAGAGCAAATAAGGAACACCCATCTATCTACTGTACATCAATCATTCTTTTATATCTAATACTTTTGTACTTTTGTAATACTGCCTAAACAGTACACCGAAGTCAGTGCTGTTGCGGCACTATACTGGAAGGATGCTCAAGCCAGTCTTAAATTAACTCTCACAGCTGCTGCCTCCAGCTCAGTGGTAGCAGCTCTGAGTACAGCTCGGGCTGCCAAACCCACCCAGCTTGGGCTGCCAAACCCACCCAAGAAGCAGTTAGCACAAAGCCAGAGCTGCACGGCTGCACTTACAGTAGCAACTGCAGCTCTGCTGCAGGCGGTGGTGTGGGTATGCCTTGATCTCTCCAGTCCTTCCCCCTGCAGCGGGTTTGTCACCTCATTCAGAGCCCATTTATTAGCAGCTATCTTTGTTTCCGGGAACGTGTTTGCCATACTTTTATGTACACTTCTTTTTTCAAGGAATACACAAAGACTAAGTTCTTGGGTGTTCTAGAAATACTGCAGATAAAATATAAGGATATATACGCATGGGTAGAAAGGACTATCCTTTCACTTCATTACTCTCAGTATCTTTTCCCGCTGGTAAACCGCAGTGTATTTTTTCAAACTCTGCTATGCCAAGAACCTTCCAGTGGCAATAGACGCATCCTTAGGATAACAGCAGGAGCAGATTACTGCAACGCTGCAAGAGGGAAGAGGTGAAGGCCCGGTTCCTTACCCTCCCAGCTTTTCTGTCCCTGCTTCCCCTGGAGTTTCTGTTTTTATTTCTGACCCTGGGACTGAGAAACAAAACCAAGGGTTGTGTCATTCTTTTTGCAGTTACACAATGACATTTCCAATAGGGTCCTCTTGTGGACTGTATTCTTATCTCAGATTTGATGTCAGGGGCATTATATATTATATTATTTCTATGTAATAACAGTAATTTTTAATATTAATTTCTTTTTCTACCTCTGGGCATTCGGGAGTCAGAAAGTACTAGAAGAAGCAAGAAAAGGGAGGAAAAAGCCTTATTTTTCTGTGGGCAACAAGCTAAGTTTTACTTAAAAGTTCATGCTATATATATATTCTCATGTGTTTAGCTCAGGCAGCCTACATTTATTTCAGAGACAGTGTCACCACTAAAATCTTTACAGTTTTGCCTTTGAGAGAAGATAAGATTACCGTACTGTTCCTTAGGTGTTCTCTTTCTATAAATGGGGGAATGCTTTCCGTATATTAATTACCTGGAAAAGCATTTATATAGATTTTAAATGTTGACAACAATAATGTTTATAATGTTTGCATATGATTAATTGCACTTTGGCAATATGTATATAATGGGATAAGAGTTATAGTCAATAATATTTCACTATTTGAAGCACGTTTCATGAAAATAATTGCTTTCCATATTTGTGTGTTAGTCTAACTAAGTGAACAGTATCTCAAAACATAGGGCAAAGTCAAACAGAGCACCGTCATCTGTGTCTGGAAGACATCATTGAAGAACATAATTTATATTGCTCCATTCTCCTTGGATGATAGTAGATGTGGAGTCTGTCTGTCCTTTAGTCTCTTCATTTCATAGCCCTGCTCCCTTTCTTTGCACTGCCCCTTGTTGCTCCTTCTCTCCTGTTGGCACCAGTGTCATGTAGCTCGGTTGGGTGCAGTAAGAAAGATGATATATACATTTATGTAGATAAATACAAGTTATAAATTGGACAAAAGGTACTTTTACATGCCATCACTCGGAAGTTTTAGTCTGTTCCTGGTAGCTGTTTTCAGATGAGACTAGAATATGGTTTAAAGGCATAATTTTTCTTCTTTTTTTCTGCAGCACTTCATATAATTCAATAAAGCTAGGAGTTTGTTTTATGTAGTGTCAAAAAGAGCCGTATTTTAAAACTAATCTAACTTAGACTTTGAGGAGTCTCCAATGGCAACTCCCTGGAGTGGAAGCACATGATGGAGAATGTTTGCAGAGCATTCGGCCGGTAGCTGTGTGCCCTCAGCACTCACAGATTAAATGCCTACATGGCCTTTTGGTTGCTGCTGCATTATTGATGTGGAATGTGGTGGAAAAACCTGACAGAAACGTGAAGAGCAAAGGTTGCTAGAAAAACACCGCTTTCTTGTCGTGCCACTTGTATGTTTGCTTTGCTAAGAAGCTTTTGCAAATACAACTATTACATGAACCAGTCATCTGTCAGGCTGGCAGTACGGACAGTCAAAAATTAATAAAATTTAGATACAGGCTATAAATGCCTGGCAACAGTGAGTTTAGATTGACAGCATGCATTAATTTGCCTACAGTCTTTTCTGTACAAGTTCCTTTTACATCGTATCCAAGATTGATACCATATAACCTTTCTCATGGTTGCAAGCCAATATTCTCCTGTTAAAATTAAGAATTCCTAAATAACGGAAAAAAGGAAGCCTTGTAGTGCACAGGAGCTTCTACCTGTCAAAAAGACTGCATAAAAAGCATTTCATACACAGGAGAAGAATTTCACAAATCAATCCCATCTTCCACACTTTTAAAACCACCAGCTCATCACTGAGCAGGGACGCGAACAGCCCCAGTGAGCAGACGCAGCCCCGTGCTGCACGGCACTTCCGTACAGTGCTTTGGTTTTCTTGCCCACTTCATGAACTTCAAGTGAAGAAATGAAGTTTAAGGCCCTTCCTGGGTCTGCAACCTGATAATCTTTCTTACGAGTGCAAGAGTGTCAGGCACGGCGGGCGCTCTCTCCTCCAGATGCAAGTCGCAGACCATGAAGTGTTTTCCCTACCTTCCGCACGGCACCAGGAACTGACTTTCTGGAATGGGTCTACGTTCAAGAATGCACTTTTCCAGCTGAACTGCTAAACAAATATGCTCCAGCTGATGCACCCACCAGGTTCACATGCAAAACATGACTATTTCAGATGGGGGGCGGGGAGAGAGAGAAAGAATTAAAAGTTAAAAGGAAACTAAGAGATATATGAGACTAACTGTTGAACGCTGTTACAGAATCAGTGATCCGGTACAGATCGGTCCCTTTTCTGAAAACAGAATTACTGTTTCCTCTTTAGTTTCACCTGTGTGATGTAGGAATAGAAATCGTATCTCTCAATTTTAGCTACTAAAGATGGAGAAATCCAGCTGTTGATTTAAATAACCAAACAGTAATACATGTGAGATATGGATTAATATATTGGCAGACGTGAGTGTGAGTCGCACTCTTATTCCCCTGCATGTGGTAATATTTATATTGTCATCCACAGTGCCAGTGCCTTCACATGAACTTGCAAATGTATTGGATGCCTTTGTGGAGAAAAAAACCTTAGTATGAATATTTACAAGGATGAAACACACTGTGAAAAAATTTCAATTTAGACTTATGCTTGGAAGTACACTTTGGCATTGTTCACCTAAGTCAAGCTAGTATTTTAATTAAAATATCTTTGCTAAAGTTATGAAAAAGATACGTTTGTGAATCACTGGATTGCCAGGCAAGATATGAAGGTGAAGGGAAATAAAGTACTGTTTGATGGAGGGAAATGAAAAAAACAAACAATGAAAGTGGCCAGGTTGTAGCTTCTACTCATGTCACAAACAAAGCTGGACTGACATGGTTGGCTGCTGTTTTAAAAAAGGCAGAGGGCAAGAATGTTTTCAGTTCCACCAGCAACCCCAATCAGCCTGGGCTTGTCTGGATCAAGTCACAAGAGGGAAATACTCTTTTATTTCCAAGGATTTCCCAGGTACTGAGCACCTCTGAGCAGTTAACAGAGACTGTACAGGGGAATTATGTGGTGGATGCTATATTCTATTAAGTGCTTTCTGAAATGAATTCTGAAACATCCGAAACAAAAGAAGTCCACAAAAGAAGTCTATTGCCAGGGAGCTGATCAGATGGTATGAACAAACAAGAAATCTGGCCACCTTGCGATTTGAAGACAAAGAAGGAGGCCAGGGAGCTGTGTGTTTGGTGAGGTATAAAAACCCAAGTTTGCTGTAGCCAGCAGCTGTATCAGAAATTAATTTAATTAATTTAATCTCAAGTATTCTGTTTTCTCTGTTTGTGTGCCTGCTGTAACCTATCATTATTCCTTATGAAGATGCTTGGTTGGGCTGTCTTTTGCTCCACTGCTGTCACAGGCCGTTTCCAGAGAGGAGAGGCATGGGGGTTTTCCCCAGGTTTAATCCCAGGAGCGTGGTGGGTTGAACCCAGGTTCCACTGGATGCACCAAGCAGCTTTTGGGTGCTGAGTGAGACTGTGATGTCCCAGGAGCGGGGCTTGTGAATCTCTACTAATACCAGAGAAAGATGATGCTGAGCACTCCGGAACCAGGTGATGGTTTTTGTCCTGTCTATAAGTGAGACATACCTTGTAGACAGGGAAACTGAAGGACTCTCCCGCATGCTTATAGAGCAAAATCATATCTTGATTAGTAACATTAGGTGCAAAGTTGATAAAGCACTTTGGGTATTTACTATACAGTAAAAAGAGGTGGGAATTACAAGGCAAAGAATAAAATGATCAAGAGTCACACGCACTCAGAAGAAATGCTTTCCTGAAGAGCACAGCTACGCAATTAACACCACTCCCACACCCCGTTATAAAATGTGCGTGCATTTTGGAATTTGAAGCAGAGCTTATTATAGCAGAAGACATTGAAATGAGAATTGGCAGTACTAACAATTAGCACCTTAAAATGCTGGCAATTCCCACTGATTGATCCCCTATGCTGTGGGTGGAAGAGATTTGATACCTTGTAGCTCCATCTCTCTTTCTGGGCACTGTTCTGGCTCTGACTCAGGTAAAGAAATCCTGGTGTATACCTTTCTCACATTTAAAGTAAACAGTTTAAGAGCTCCGATGCTAGGTTTAACTATATTCAAAAAATAATAGCCATTATTACACACCATTTGTGTTGCAATAGCCCACAGAGACCTTTGCTCAGACTGGTCATAGAATCAGTCATAGAATAGTTTGAGTTGGAAGGGACCTTTAAAGGCCATCTGGTCCAACCCCCCTGCAATGAGCAGGGACATCTTCAACTAGAGCAGGTTGCTCAGAGCCCCGTCCAACCTGACCTTGCCACGCTTGGGCTTTGTACAGTATGAGCACATGGTGACCAGTAGCTCCTGCCTGAGAGAGGGTACCGTCCAGGAAGAAAGAAACCTGGAGACCTGTGTCACTGTGTCCTTGTGTCACTGGCCGGTCGTCTTGGAGGTTCGCAATTTTCTGAGGCTCTGGCTTCACAGGGATTGCTGGCATGTCAGTATCACAAGTGTTTTGGATTGCTTGTGGAAAAAATACCCTCCTCTCCCTCCTCCTGGTGAGGTTCTGTATCTGACCTCTGTTAGTTTCTTGTGTTTCTTGCTACAGAATGGCCATTTTCGCAGGCAATGTTGCAGATCCCTTTCACAGCACCTACTTTATGCCATTTTATAACCCATCCCCTGATCACTCTCGTGTTCATTCCTTCAGATCAGTAAGGGACGTCCTCCCTCCTGAAGTGCAAGGCTTGCAGGGACGACACCACAAGTGATCTCTGAGGGACAGTGAACATCATTCCAGATTCCTGCCAGGGTTTCAATACCTTTCTGTCAAGACTAACTTCAAACCCTACATGAACTATGAGGATGTTTTAAGGAGCACGAATTATTGAATAATATTTTAAAGAAGGAAAACCTGATTATGTTCTATAAATATTAATCTCAGAGTATAATTGCTCTACTAGCCTATTACAATAAGCCTGCTGTTGTTCACACACAGAATCACACACAGAATCATTAAGGTTGGAAAAGACCTTTAAGATCATCAAGTCCAACCACCAACCCAACAGCACCATGCCCACTTGTTGCAGCATTTTAAAGAAGTGCTAGATGATTCAGTTTGCTCTTATGCTCTTCATAGCAACTATCTTCAGTCTGAAACAAGATTGCAATTTACTGATTAAAGAAGTATCACCTAATCAAGAGGGGTTTTTTTTTACACTTTTTTTCTTTTTATTTATTCTTACTAAATGTTTCATTTTTGGAACATCTTACGCCTTTTTTACTCTTGCTCCTTAATTGGTGTTATTAAAATGTTCCTAACCCCCTTCACCCAGAAGGTATTGCATATCCAATGCACATGATAAGGGTTTGGTTTGGAAGCACTAACTTTGGGAAACTACCCAGAGTGGCAGCAGTCCCTCAGGCTGTAATCTGTTAATATGACTTCTGATGGAGTAATGTTTCATGTTTGTTTTACTGGCTACATATGTGACTAGTTGGGAGACTTTGGGGAACGGGGCTGAGAGAAGTCGGTTATATTTAGAGCTAATTCTGCATCAAAATGGTCTGGAACAGCATAATGGAACTTACCTTTGGTAAAAATACTGCGGTGTCATTCAATTGACAGGGAGCATCTGGCTCTTCTCTCCGTTCGTGGAGGAGGAGCTGTATGTGAGACATGAAGAGAAAGCAATAAGGCCACAGCATTTTTTGATGGAGTAAAATAATTGATTTGAAGCCGGTGCTTTCTTCAATCCAAATGGAACAGCGATGGAATCCACACCAAGAGGTGTGTTTCCCGTCACATGTCATTCAGTTTAGCATCTTATTAGTTGCAGTCAAATATTTTCATAACTCATGCCTCTGCTTTTAATGATCTTTTCTTCACACACAGCTGAAGTGAGAAATGAAGCTATACATACAATGAAAGTGAGTTTTTACTTTTAAGCAGATGCTCTTATAAACATTCATGCACCATTCTTTGCCCTGTGGCCCATGCTGTTTTTCAGTCCCCACAGCTAAGCCCTTCTTGAAAGCTAAAGACATATTTGGAAAAGATATGTGAAACTGTCCTTGTGGAAGTAACTCAGAATGAGCTGGCTTGCTGGCATGGTGGCATACCTGAGGCTTTTAATCTGTCATTTTGCTGGGGCTTCTCGTTATCTTTCCCTTACCATTTCTCTCTCTTCATATTCTTCATGCTATATATGCCTTCTTTTATCATCAAATCAAAATTGCTCTTAGTACAGCAGAGCACTTCCCTCATACGACATCATGTAGCTTTTACATATCTTTAACAAGTGATGACTACATGTCCACGTGCACATAGACAACCCTCACTGGAGGACCTTACCTTCAAGGTGGAGTTTGACCCAGATGTGAGGGCAAGTGCAATCTAAATGAGTGGCGGGTAAATACCACAAAGGCATGTGCATAAGACTTAAAGTTGTTACCACTGTGTTTGCTTTTTAAATTTCTTAGTTTCAAATTTCTTGGGATAAAATGTCTTTATAGGTCTTTACAGAACACCTGGCCTGATGAAGGCTTGTTTATGATAGCAGCTTAGTATGTGGCACACACCAATGAAGAGGGATCAGCACAAATGTTTGTGCAAGCAAAATGAGAGTTTCACAAATACTCACAGGCTGTGAAAATGCTGGGAATGGGCTTAGGAATGTGTGACAAAGATCATAGTCAGTGTATTTTCTTTCCTTTAAGGGCTTGCTAATATCTGTGTACCGAAATCTGTTGGTTTTTTTTTTTTCTTATGAAATAGCTTGAATATCCCTTTATTAATCATTAAAACACTAGATTCTTATTTGGGGTATAGTCTGCCCTGAAAACATGGGTCTGAATGGAGAGCAGAACAGCAATACACAGTGTAACTGTAAATTAAGAAGACCTAGTGCTCTAGCTGTAGCAGTGCCAAACCCAGCCCAGTGTAATTGTCTCTGATGATAGATACCTTTTAATTTTAATGGACAATGTTTGATCAGCCATATTATTTTAACTGTGAAAACTTTAAAATAAGAGAATTGAAAGTATCGTAACTGTTACTTACCACTGGCTTGCCAGCACATTGCTGTTAAAACTAGGTAATTTTAGTTCTATGATGGCAGCCTGGTGGAGACATGGGAATATAGATTGCTTTCTTAAGGTCAGTTATGCTTTAAAAAATCTTTATAATCAATGTAACAAGTGGGTGCAACTGCAGTATCACACATATATATATCACAAAACACCTAGTAAATTAATGCATTTGAAAGTAGTTGTTTTGATTCTTTTCTCAGGGAGATCTAAAGTGTCAACTAGTGGATAAATATTAATTTTCTTTTAGAGCAGTTTGTAATTTTCTCTTGAAATGAAAGTTTTTCCAAAATTCAAACACACTTCCTTGCTGCAGTTAAAAGCCGAGTGAACAAAACTGTATTTTTCAACTAATAAATCCTGTAAAAAGGAAATCTCATTAGTGTAATGAATACATCGAATGGTTGTTTGTTATACACAATTAACCTCCATTAATTGGAGTGGTGTGCTCACAGAGGAGGGATTGTTTATTTGACAGCGTGATTTTTTTGTGGGGAGAAGACGACATTTCCGATAACTTGCCAAAATAACTTCATCTCTGGCTGATAGCACAAAGTTACTGTGGGCAGCGCAAATGAAAGCTGTCTGAAGGGTTGCAGAAGGATTTTGTGACACTGAATGACCATGTAGTAAAACTGCAGGTGAAATTCAGTGCTGATGGGTAGAAAGCAGTGTGAGTGGAGACTTTCTCCAAGCTTTACATGCACAACAACAGGGTCTGACCTAGCTATTACTGCTCAGGAAAGTGCTTGGGCTGTAACAGGCAGTTTTATGAAAAGAGAAGTGTTCAGCAGCAGGCAAGAGGTAAAAAGAAAAGAGTCTGCCTGGAACTGCTGGCAGA
>NW_010538168.1:38354-44440 GCF_000687285.1 Phaethon lepturus | reverse complement strand
GCCGGCGCCGCTCCGGGTGCTGCAGGCCTCCTCAGCAGGCAACGCGGGATCTGCAAGAGAAGGTGCGCGGGTCCCGCGGCCTAGGCCCCTGAGGGCCTGCCAGAGCGGTCATCTGCTTGCGCCTCGCTCTGTCCTTGGGGCCGCGTGCCTGAGGGGCTTGCCTGCTCCCTGAGACCGGCACCCTTCTTGTGGGAAGGGTGGGGAGCTCCCCTCCCACCCAGGCCTCTGAGCCCGGCCTCTGGCCGGGAACATGCCGTCGTGCTCTAGTCAGTGAGCTGAAGTAAGTGCACACATAGCTGAATGCAGCCTTCAGTTGAACATGTTGCAGGTTTACAAGGAAAACATGAAGATTTGTTGAAGACGTTTAGGAGCAGTCAATGCCAGCTGTATTTCTAACCATATATGTATCACTGAAGTGGCAGAAATAGAAGCTGTTAGTGCTGGGGTGAATCTTGCACACTTGTGCTGAGCAGCCTGCTTGAGTAACTGTGGTTTGGGAGTCTTGCTGCCAGGTGTTTTCAGTGTGATCAAATTCTTTCATGTTTACTGTTTGCTCATGCTTTCATGAGTATGTTTCAAGGGGTGTCTTTTATTTTGCCTACTTGTTCAAAAGTCTAAAAGAGTTAGTTTAGTCAGCTTGGATAATAATACTGAAAGAGCTTTGGAGAGCACAGACACCAGAGAATGGAACAAGTGGTTGGTTCATCGGCAGTGTCCTATGATGACAGCAGAGTTGGGCCTTTTAGTAAATCTCCAAGTTCTCTGTCCCAGCCTTTGCCAAATCCCCAGAATTTAAAGGTAGGGACTAGCTTTCAAATACAAGAGTTGAAAAAAAACCCACAATCCCTCTACATTTTAAAATGTAATCCCTTGTTTTGAAATCTTTAGGATTCATATTTTCCTTTCTCCTGTTTTTCATTTTGCTGTAACAACAAAACCAAGACACACAGGGTTTCTTTTTTAAGGAGGATCAGAATCTTCTAATTATGTGACATCAAAACCTGGGGGCTCTAGAGCAATATGGTGTACAGTGAGATTCACTGTAAAATCATTGGAACTGATGACACTGAGTACATCAGATTGCTATTGGCACACATTCTCATGCACAGTAGGAACTGTTGTACCACATTACTGTACTGCCTGCCTGCTCCACTTTCTGGTATGCAAACTGCTGTGCTAAAATATGGATCTGCCATTAAATGCTTTCAAAGGTAGGTGAGCCTGGTCAGATGTGCTTAGGCCAGAACACATGGACAGAGTAGGCATAGTCAGTACTAAGTCTATTTTAAAAATAGTCTGTGGAATAGCTGTCTTATCTTTTTGCACCTTGTGGAATCATCCAAAGATCATGGTCAAGTTCTGCTCACTGTGTAGCTAGTGCTAATGCCTCTGCCCTGAAGTGGTAGTTTTTTCTACATTTAAATTGCTTTTCAGAAGTACTGCACTGTAGGTGAAGTTCAGTTATGAGTTAATTAAATTAGTGAACCCTGTTCTGAGCACGTCAGTAGACACAGCAGGTTTTGTTATTATTTGGATGAAGAAAGATTAGCCAAGTATTTGCCTTCAGGTGGTACGCTGAACAGGAATTTCTGCTGCTTGTTTCTTAATAGCTATTCAAAAATGGTGTTGGAGGAGCTTGCACTAAGCTCCTACTGGGTTAGATTTCTTTTGTCTCTTCTTTCATATTGTGTGGTTACTTAGCTTCTTTGTTTTTACGGGATCTTTAGAAAAGTAATATGTCTTCTATACTGAAGATGCCATCAGCCCATCTGTAAGTTAGTGTTCTATGTTTTGTAATGCTAGTGTTCTGTATTTGACTGCTGTTTTATATTTGAAGTCTAACAAGAGTATTAAAAGTGGTAAACAATTTAATTGAAATGTTGGCTTTCATCTTATATTCTTACATATACGTCAAGAATCTCCAAATACGACAATTATTGTCCAGAATGTCACAACCTATTTCTCAAATATTGAGTATTTCTCAAATATTTCTCAAAGTGTTCAGTTCTGAAGAGTATACTATCTGAAGAGACTGTTGCAGATACAGAGTGGGGAAAAGACCAATGAAAATGTTAAAAGTGAGATTGATAAACACACAGAACTTACTGGTTAAATAAAAACACTTAAACACACTTCCTCCTTGTCATCCCTTAGTATTTTTTGAACTTTACATAAGCAAGCAGTTCAGTAAGTAATGGAGAGAATATTTATCCTAGATTCTCTGACAAAAGTAGCTCCTTAGGCACTTGCTGGAATTGCTTTGGCTTTCCAGGTTTCTTGCAGATTACGGTGTGTTAATAAAGTGTGGTTGATCTTTGGCTGTGCTGACCTCCACCTCTAACCTTCCAACACCACTGATTGCTTTGGGCCAGTGCTTATCTGACCCTGAGCAGCTTCAGGAGCTGAAAAGGTAGAAATCTAAACATATAACCAAAAAGTTTCAAGTTTTTTTTGTGGCTTTATGCTCAAAACCAAGTCACTGTGGAGTCGAATTAGCATTAGTGCCAGTGTGGAGGGAAACGGACAAATGCCTTTGTTGTGGTACAGCACAAGATAGAGGGGAAAAGACACTACAAGAAGTAAAGCCGGATAAATAGAGAAGGGTGGAGTTGCATAAACAATTACCAGGTAAGGTGACCTGAATCATGCTTCATCATATTTTGTATTTTTATAAAAGGTCAAGCTTCAAGTATTATACAAATAAGTGAGAGCCTCAGCATTACTTCTATAACCCCTGTATTTGAGAAGTAAACTGTAGAGATCTGAGCTAGATGCTAAGCTAACAGAAAGAAGAAAACACATTCTCCCCTATTTCAATTTAAAATAAAATTTAAGATTTTGAGCTGGTTTTTTTTCCAGTTCATAGTTGTTTGTATGGCAAGAAGAGATTACAAGGAATTCAGATTTAGATGGATTCATTGGGACATTTATTTACAGAAGGATCAAATTAAGAGAGAAGGTGCTTTTTAAAAGCACTAGCTAATGTAATTTGAAATGTGCTTAGTAGGGAAATAGATGGACATAGTTACAATTTTGTATGTTGGGTACTATTTCAGAAACTGTATTAAGTGTTCACTGAAAAGTAAAGGATAAGTGTGTTTTAGAAACAAGGTGTGTGATTCAGGTGCCTGAACATTAGGGTGACATTTCATATGCCTTTGGGTATTCTTGTTTTCCAACTTCTGCTGTGGAAGGCGGCAAGTCTCCCATAGGTCCTGTGTCCTAGGTCCTAGTAAATCTAGGATGTCACTAGATTACTATGTTTAGGCATGGAGTTACTACTTATTGTTCTCAACCATATGTAGTAATTGTTTGTTCACCTATGTGCTGTGCCTGTTACCCAATTAGGCAACAAAAACATTTTGAACGAGAGAACAACGAATAATCAGTATTGTTGTTTAGTGTGACATTTCATATTAATATTTGCCAACATTAGAAAGTACCATATTCATAATAATTTCAAAGTAATTTGAGTGCTACCAAATAATGAATGATTTGATCTTACGAACTGTAGCAAACCCAAAGCACCTTTCATTTACACAAAAATAAAGTATTTGAACAACACTGATTGGACACTGAGAGAATGGATAGCAGGATAGCTCACTGACGACCATTAAATTCTGTCATTAGTTTGCAGTTATTTTTAACTTGGCATGAACACAGATACCTATGGTAGAATCAAATTTATTTTGCAATATTGTATTTTTTTTTTTTGTCTGCTCTGCAGGCTCTCAGTTTGTAAAATGAAAAAGCATACCCTTGAAAAGCCATTGCTGTTCCCAAATTCTTCACAATCAAAATCATATCCAGACAACCACAGAACTTTGAAGTCCTCCATAAACAGGCTTAAGGAAGGAAGTCTTTATATAGTATTTCTCAAAACATTTGCTAAGTTTATCAACCAAGTTTTCTTTGGGCAAAACAATAAGTTGGACGTACCTGGCTGATAGGGGATTTTGTGTCCTCCGAAATCTTTCTATGTAACTGGGATTCAAATGTGAGCACTTTGAGGAATCTTCTCAGACAGCACAGGGGCTTGTTGGCATGGAGAGACAGCCTGATGGAGGGGAATCTGTCTGCTTAATTTGCAGATGTGCTCCTGAGAACTTGGTCTGCTGTGGCTAACTGGCTGTGACCGGTTTTCTTTTCTTTCCTCTTTTGTCTTCAGATGGCACAACAAGAAACCCACCAGCCTTTAGAAGCTTTAACTCTTTGCAGTAGAACCAGACCAGAGTGACAGTAGATGTCTCTTAGTTGAATTGTGTCTGCAGCGTATGCTCCTTTATAGTTTAATTTTTTACACTGCTAAACCTGTCAAGCTGATGATCTTTTTTGGAATTTTTCAGTGCTATTGGAATATAAAAATGTAATCTAAAGTAATTTTTGTGTTCAAAGAAAAAGTAATTTCAATAGCTAGTAAAAGAAGACAACACCCACTGATTTGTGTACTACTTCTTTCCCCAGGAACCTCTGCTGCAAGTAGGTAGTAACATTGAAACAGCAAAGGAAATGACAAATGCTGCAACCCAGTGAGTGAGGGCTGACTAGAAGTCCAGTTCAAAGTCCACTGAAGTCTTTAGGAATGCCTTTTTTCTGCTTCAGTGGCCTTCTGATCAGACCTTAAAAGACTAATAAAACTTTGCACCCTTCTGTGGCATTTTTCATCAGTTTTCACAGTGCTTTTCTCCAACAGAAGATAATTAGACTCTGGGAAGTCCTCAGGGAACATACCCTTTCAACAGCTAGCAGTGCTGGGGCACAGAGGATAAGCCACTTGCATAACGTAGCACAGCAAATAGACAGAAAAACCTGGAAAACAATTCATTCTTCATAGCTCCTTGCTTTTATTTTCTTGGCCCTACTTCACCCACTCCTGAGTTGAAACATCTGCTGCACAGTATTTTAGAAATACCTCATCTCCCATTTGGAACTGCTGTGAGAATAGAAATAGAAAGAGCTTGAAATGGAATTTGATTAGTACAGCAAAGCAAACGTACTGTATGTTTGCAAAAATTGTCTTGAGACATTGAGTAACTGTAATGCAGATAGGATGTGGTGACGTTTCTCATCTGAAATGCAGCAGCTCTAAGGCACTTGTGCCCTGTAGCATCCATATGGACCTATTAGTTCTGTACTGAAACAAAAGATAAAAGTAGACTGTACTTCAGAGTTGAATGCTGAAGAGCTTACCTTCCCCCAAATTTAAGGGCATTCAGATCACATTTATTTCTATTTTCAGTAGCACCTAGATGGTATTTGATAGCTTCTTATCCAAGTGCTTGACATAGTCTAACCCTTGTTTGGGTCTGTGATTAAAGATCTACTGGCAAAAGAGACAAAAGTTTAAGCGAAAAATCCAACCCCTCAGTTGTGTCTTATTTAATATTTTACATTAATTTTATTCTGCTGCTTCCAGTTGACATGCCTTATCTTTAGGAATTCTTTTTCCAATTACTGTGTCTGAGAAGACGGAAAAATTAAAATTTGTTGGCAACAGCATGTCAGTTTTGGATGAGGACATGGCCTGCCCAAGCTAGTCTTCTGTAACTCTCAGTGACCAACTGCTTTGGAGGAGCTGCAGCAAGTAGTTTCAGAATAATGTATCTACAGGGCAGAAAAATCATGTTCAGAACTGTCCAGGTCATAGCAAGAACATCTGGGATTTGCATCCTGACTTTATTTGGCAGAGTACCCATGCGAAAATGAATAAATAGACCTTTCCTTCACAATTTCTATTTTAATAACATTGACATAGTATGTTTTCAGCTGATTGCTCACTGTTATGGAAATGCTTTGTTTCACTTGATTTTCTTCTTCTACGATTAATTACTTAAAATAATACGTGTTTTACATCTTCTTTATCCCAAATCATTCCAAATTGCATTGAGATACTTCCAGGCTTTTCAGCATATTTTCTGCCAGTAAAACAGTCACCTCTGAGCTCCAACATGGCTGGCTCTCTGTGGGTTGCAGTAATGCACTTCAACTCAGCAGGGAAAGGGGAGGCCACCTTACTCATTTGTGTAGGGTTAGCCAGCCAGAATGCAAATGTACTGGACATCTAGCCAGGACCCATGGGCTGAAAC
>NW_010538168.1:18890-38323 GCF_000687285.1 Phaethon lepturus | reverse complement strand
GAGAAGATCGTCCTACAGTCTTCAATTTTCTGTCTCATCTAAAAACATAGATAAACAGTATTTAACTTGTAATGGACAGGTCTTTATTTGGAGACCTCATCTAAAATAGCTGATTGAATCCAGCTGTGCTTGGACTATCAAATCTAGGACAATTGCACTCTAGGGGACAGTGGCTACTGCATTTTGGAGGGATTATGTAAACATAACAGGAAATGTTACCCTTGTCATAGGCCTCCAGGTCGTCTTCAAAGGGAGCAGTGCTCTTGAAGCCATTGGAAATTCATTTAAAAAACCTTCTGATCATGTACAGGACTGACATAATAGCAGTGAAATTAAACAGGGTCAATGTGCTTGCTTGCAATTAAAGCCCTTAGATATATCCCTTAAAAGCTCATACAAGCTGGGTGCGAGAGGCATGTGTGTTTGACCATCACAGAGGTCAGCTCTGAGGCTCAGTAATGCACTTGTGTAAGCAGATGCAGCTCCCATCCATCCACAGAAATTCCTGATGAATTAAGTGTGTGCCCTTAGGGCCTCCTCATGAAGGCAGCGGTAAACATCCAGCTGATTTAAACAGGATTAGCGGTTGCAGATCACACTGAATTGAGAGATGCTGCAAGGGAACCTATTCTGAAAGTTTTCATTGTTTGCAACTGAAACTTTTAGTTTGTTCCTATAGTTCAGTTGACCTGCACCTGCTTGTGGCCAGAGCTTGCTGCTGTCAGCTCCGCTCCAGGAGCTCTGCCTCCCCCCAGGTGGTGGGTAGTGGGGAGGAGGGGGGAGAAAAGTAGGGCAGGACAGTAGAGCAGGGAAGTCTTTCTTTTGCAACTGTAGCTTTGCAGATGTCTAGACAAGAAGGAAACAGTTGACTGCCTTCTGGAAAGTGGGTAACCTTCGTGTGCTACCTCACTGAAAATGTTTTATGTCTTTCTTGGGACAGGAATTCCCAGAATCACTCCTTTCACTTGGACCATTTTCAAAGTGCCATCCTGGGGTGTTTGTTAAGATAAGTGACAAGTGTCCATAGGTCACAACAAACATGTATTAAGGACAGGCTTGAGTTCTAGCTTTGCATGCTTCTTTGCACCATGGGGTCTGATGATCTTGCACTCCAGGCTCCAGCTCTAGTGGTAGTGCAAGTAAGAGTACCCTGATTTTGGTACTGCTTTTGCTAGCGTGGAGGAAGCAGGGCTTTCTGATTTGTGCCATTTGTGAGTGGTGTTTGTGATGAGGCTGTGCTTTCACACTTGCATAAACAGCTGCGACAGTCTGCCAAAAGGGGCAGTCCTGAATCCTTCCCTTGCTCACACTGCATGTTCCCACTGTCCCCTTGTGCAGGCACTCATGATCGTATGGCTGTAAGGCAGGTCAGAAAACGTGTATTTAAAACAGAACATACATATTTGCTTAGTTTAGTTTGAGATTTTATATTGGTAGTTTATTTTGTCAGGCCAAGAGATGGGCTGGAATGAAATGCTGAGGGGTGAGGGGGAAAAGAGGGTGGTGGTGGCCTTTCTGGGAGCAGCCAGTGCTTAGATATGCTTAAATTGATTCTGACTGCAGTCGTCTGATACAGGCTTATTCTTTTTGCAAAGGTGCTACCTCATTCTTTATTGCTGTAATAATACTGCGTTTACCAGCCTGCCCCATCACTAGTGACAGCTTTTATGTTGCTGAACTAGCCAGGCCAAGAGAGTCCACAGAATCAAGGTCTTTATTGCAGACTGACATGTAAAACCTTTATGGATGAGAGATGTTATAGAAAGGCTTGTTGCTTAGTTCTCTGTTGTGGGTTGTAGGAGAGTAGGATTGCTTTTATGAGAGGTTACCTAGCTCTGAACTATTAAAGATCCGTTTGAAAAAAGTTAGTTGTGACAGGTGTAGTTACTGTGCTAGCTCTGTAGGGCAAAAAAATCAGGCATTGTCCAGTGGTAACAGAGTGTAAGATGTAAAAATAATGTATTTGTGTTCAATCTGATATTTGCAGACATAGGTTATAAAATCTCAAGAACAGGTGTATCTAGTGATGTTTTCCATGAACCTGTGAGTGACCTATAAAACATTTCTGAATATCCTTTTCTTAACTGAGAATGACTTTTGGGAGAGCAAATTCGTAGTGTGGAAACCTGACTTTAACCTATGCCAGAAATCATACTGACTCAATTTTTTTTCCAGAAAAATAAAATTATATAAGGTTTTAGTGAGTTTGTAGAAGGGATTATCTTACTGCTCCTTCCATTTAAAAATTCAGAATCTTGATTTTTCTTTAACTGCCTATAGTATATTTAAAAGAAACATAATAAAACACTCAAAATGCAGCATAAAACAGGGAGCCTATATTCCACCACTTTTATTACTGTTTAATAGAACTAAGAATTGCATAACTGAAATCATGCTAATACTCACTTGACCTGCCTCTGTGATTTGATGCAGAGATCTCTGGTTTGTGTTAAACTGCTGGGAAGAAGACTGTTTTGAGAAATAAAATTAATTTTGCACTATCTGCTGATGATCAGCAAGGCTTAATGAATGATTGCCTCAAGAAACCTCATTACAGTAATTTGGATGGATGAGCAGGAGTGAAATGCAAAAAGAAGAAGGTATAGTTGCTGCTTGAATGCATCACTTACTGATATTTGACTCTAAAACTATCCAGAGTCAGCATGGGGAAAGGATCAGATATTCTTGCCCTACTTTCCTTGAAACCTCCAAGTTCGTTTGATGCATTTTGTGAAAAAGAAGATAATTTTTTGGTTTCAGTAGTAGTTACTCTAGCAGAACAATGCAGTCATTTCATTTGTAGAGGTGTGATTGTATCTAGTACATAAATTGTGGGTCATTCCAAATCCATTATTGTACAGTTTTTTTCTTTTTTCTTTACAGTTCAAAGAAGTCATTGCCTTGGGGCTGTGAATTGGGTGATTGCTGATGCCTTTTACTTTTGTAGAATCTACCAGTTAACTCCTTAGCAAAGGTGAGAGTCTTCTGGTCAGCCTGGTTTCAGCTGTTTACATCACAAAACTTATTGGAATCATAGAATCTTTGGGTTGGAAGGGACCTTTTAAGGGCATCTAGTCCAACCCCCCTGCAATGAGCAGGAATATCTTCAACTAGATCAGGTTGCTGAGAACCACATCCAACCTGACCTTGAATGTTTGAGGGGATGGGATGTCTACTACCTCTCTGGGCAACCTGTTCCAGTGTTTCACCACCCTCATTGTGAAAAATATCTTCCTTAGATCTAGTCTAAAACTACCTTCTTTTAGTTTAAAACCATTAGCCTTGTCCTGTTGCAACAGGCCCTGCTAAAAAGTCTGTTCCCATCTTTCTTATAGGTCTCCTTTAAGGACTGAAAGGCCTTAGTAAGACCTCCCTGGAGACTTCTCTTCTCCAGGCTGAACAACCCCAACTCTCTCAGCCTTTCTTCATAGGAGAGGTGTTCTATCCCTCTGATCATTTTGGTGGCCCTCCTCTGGACCCTCTCCAACAGGTCGATGTCTTTCCTGTGCTGAGGGCTCCAGAGCTGGAAGCAGGACTCCAGGTGGGGTCTCACCAGAGGGGCAGAATCATAGAATCATTAAGGTTGGAAAAGACCTCTTAAGATCATCAAGTCCAACCATCAACCCAACATCAACACTAATCCATGTCCTGAAGTGCCACATCTACACATTTTTCTAACACCTCAAAATCACCTTCTGAATCGCCTCCCTCGACCTGCTGACCATCCTTCTTTTGATGCAGCCCAGGGTATGGTTGGCCTTCTGGGCTGTGAACACACATTGCCGGCTCATGTCCAGCTTTTCATCCACCAGTAACCCCAAGTCCTTCTTGGCAGGGCTGCTCTTAATCCCTTCATCCCCCAGCCCGTACTGACACTGGGGTTTGCCCCGACCCAGGAGCAGGACCCTGCACTTAGCCTTGTTGGAGCTCATGAGGTTCACACAGGCCCATTTCTCAAGCTTGTCCAGGTCCCTCTGGATGGCATCCCATTGCTCAGGCGTGTCAACTGCATCACTCAGCTTGGTGTCATCTGCAAACTTGCTGAGGCTGCACTGTTCACATCACAAAACTTCTCTGCAGCTGACACATTATGGTGCTCATTTAAGAGAGACTCAGGAATAAAGTAGGTGGGAAGCAGCAGAAAGCCGAAGTGGAATGGAAATGAAAAATACAAAAACCTTGATAGGTTGACATAAGTTTCTGAACACTTCTATTGTACCATCCATCCTAACCAGCTGTCCAGTTTCAGGGACAGTAGATGTTCTCCAAATACTGTCCTCTGTGCTTGCTTTCATTTAGGGTGATGCAACCATTTAGAGTAATAGAATGATGAACCATTTAGGGTGATAGCACCCTGCAGTTCTTCAAAATAATTGAAAACTGGGCGAGGGGGACAGGACACGTAGTTCTGGCTGCCACTCTCTCCTCTGTTTTGTTTGAGTGAATGGCTGTTCTTCTGACAGAACCTAGGCTTTCATTAGGACCTAAATGTTTTTTCCTCTCTGTGAGGAGATGATTCTGCAGGTGTAAATAACAGCTGTGCAAGGGAAGATTAGGTCTGTGTTGGACTTTCATGTCTATAGTCCATTTTGCATTTTATGTCTTGCTTTAGATTTTTGAAGCAAAACTGTGAAACTGTGAAGTTCTTATAAAAAGCAACGGAGGATGGATGCCAAAATGACAAATAGGGTTTTCTCCCCTGTTTTCCAATTTAGGATTTATCAAAATATGAAAAATTTAGTGAACTCATATTCCAAAATATATTCTTTGTTTTTTTTTTTTCCCAGAAGAAAAAATAACAAAATGTGGACTATGAATTACAAGTTATTTTATTTTCTTAACCGAAGATGAATACTTTTGACATAGTTGATAGCAGATCTCATATACTATTGCCTATAATAACTGTATTTGCTATAGGAGAGTTACTCTGAATTTACTGCTTTGACTTGAGTAAAAATTTGGTCAATTTTTTGGTAAAAAAAGCTGCTAGTATTGAAGATAATCTTTTCCCATGCTTGAAATATCAAGGAAATTTTCTCTGCTTTTTTTTTTAAGGTAATACAGTTTTGATGATGCTTCTCCCAATGCATACATATTGAAGTGCATGCTAAATGAAAATACATAGGCTCAGTGAAATAGAAGTTTAAAGCCCTTAGGGATAACTTCCTCATCTCCATACATCAGGAGATTTCAGGTATTAAATGTTAGATTATATTCTAACAGCATCCAGTGCTTGCTTTTTCATGAGGCTGATGTTTTGGATTTTGTGATCGTAGTTTGGCTAAAACTTTGTCAAACTGAATTCAGCACTGTGTTTCCTAGCTAACCATAATGAGTCAAAACCTGCTGTTTATCCGAAGTCTTGTTGCACTGTTGCTCCTCTACAGCTTAACCAGTAGAGGATGTTAAAATCTGAAATAAAGTTTCCCAAATTCGGTAGGAAGTAGAGGCTGTGTAGGAAGTAGAGGCTGTGCAGCAGAGTAAGAATTGAGCTATAGCATTTTGGTAACACCTGATCTGGATGCTTAATCTGAGGCTGTAAAATATGGCATTGACTGAGAAAGCTGCCATTCAGCTTGGTTAAGGATAGAACTGTTCCTCCAAATTGCTTATCAATTTTCTAGCTTCCTAGAGCATTTTAAAGTAAAGGAATCTAAGCTTTACTGCCAGCCATACTCTGATTTGTTTGTAAGTAATTTAAACTCTTGGTGACTCAGTTTTTTCATCTGTAATTGGGAATAATACTTGTTTTGCTCTTCCTTATGAGACTATTGTGAAGTTTATTTCAATAGTGTTTATAAAGGACTTTGAGATCCTAGATGCCAGATGCCAAAGAAAAACAAAAGGTTATTATTACCATTTTCTATATATGTTTGGTTTTTTTCTTTGATGCTAGCCTTACAAATCACTGCAGTCTTTCATTTAATGAAATTTACCTCAAATAATGACTGTAATAACTGAACAATAATGAAGAATAGAAGGCATTGCTTCCCTCTGAAACCACTGTAATTTTCATAAACCACTCAGAGTCTGGTAAATTATATTCTGCCTAGTCAGTCCACAGAGAGATTAATACTGATTTGTTTTTTGTAAAACATTAGAAAACTTAAACTTTAGGTCATGTGCGTGTGTGTTTATATCTTCAGAACATTAGTCTTCTTTACAAGCTGACAATCCAACAAAATTAGTTATACATTAGAAATTGTGCTTTATTTTCCTAGTGGGCTCTGAACAATTTTTGTTTGATCTTATTTAACATCAAATTCAGGTTGGAAGCCTTTTCTCAGTGTAGTTGATTTGAAGTTTTGCTGAAGAATTAAGCTTTCATTCCCAAAAGACTTCTTAATGCTGTGGTAAATTAAGAGAAGAAACATAGGAACACATGAAAATCAAGGACTTAGTGTATAATACATTCCTGCATCTTTATCACATTTATGTGTGCAAACTGATCATTTACATTTTTTAGTTAAGTTGCCACCATGTGAAACAATGTGCCAATTATGTGTGTCCACGCCCTCACCTGTGTTTTTCTGCTTCTAATAATTGGGTCCTATGTGTACAAAAAATGAGTAATTACACAGCTTTTATAAGTGAGAGGCAAGGTTAAATTCAGCATACTTCACCGAGAGACGATTCAGGGCCATTGTTTCTCTTAGTCTGGTAAAGTGGTGAAGATGGGCTGGAAAGCTGTTGCTGTGTGACTGGAGTGGAGCTTTCAAGCCCAGAAAAGCCTCTGTGGGGTTTCTTCAGCTCTCCGCATTTGTTCCTGTCTTGAGAGTGGTCCTCACCTTCTTATGTGGCTACCCAGTCCCATCACACCCTCCCCATCCTGTGTGCTGGGGATACACACACACCATTGTGATTTAACATGCTGTCCAAAATCTGGGTTTAGTAGCTTTGATGAGCTGCAGAATGATGGATTCATCTCAAGTTTTGAATGTAGAGGTGTGCCAGTTGTTAAATACAACACGTTAGTGAGTGGTGTCACTGTTTCTGCAAAGGCAGCAGGGGTTGTAAGACTGAGCAACTTAAAATGAGGTGGAATGAACACCACTGAGAGAGGCTGGCACTTCTGTGGCCCATATTACCCAAGGACATAAATTTCAGGCATAGATGATCACAATCTGTCCCTTTGCACTTAAAATTACTAAGTCCACTTGAATTTTGGGGGAAATGTTGTGTAAAGTCCTAGTGACAAGATCAGAACTTCACAAGGAGAGAAGAAAAGTTTGACATTCTGGTGCTCAACTATGTGAATTAGGGACTTTTCAGTTAATTTGATTTCTCTCTACAGATACATATGGCTCTTTTCTTTCTGTTACAGAAGCAGCCTACTAAAACAGATATACCTGTTCGACTGTTAAGGTGTGGATGATGGTAGAACAACTGCTAAGCAACAGCATCCTTGATCAATTTATTAATAGCCATGAGCAGTCATATGAAGAGTTTCTAAACACATTCACATATCTTTTGAAAGGTATGTAACCTCCCAAATCTCCCATTAGAAATTACAGCCAGAAGGGAAGGTAAAAAGAGAAGCAGTAGTATTTAGTGTCGTTCTGCTACTCACTTGCTTTGTGACCTTAGGCAAATCTTTATGATGCTTTTGTTTCTCCTATCAGCAGTGGGATCCCTAAGGAACTCTTTCCTTAGCTTGGTTCACAGAATGCTAAGGTAGGTCTCTACAGATGGTTAACCGCTTTTTCCTTGCTTTAGGGAGGTGGGGGAGTGTGCACTGTTTGGAAGGATAGGCTTTTCCTAAGTATGTCCTGCATTGTTTTGCTAGAGAAGTTTCTGTAAAAGAAGAGCCTAAGGAAAGTACTTAATAGTATGAGATGGCCTAAGATTAGGGGTGTGCAATTTGGATACTTTCACAGGTTTACTGCACTGGCTTGCTGTGCTGTGCTGTTGTGTGCACCAAGCCAACAAATAACCTGGATAAAGGCATATCAGGACATCAGATTAGGATGATGAGGCTGAAGAGATCTCATGCTCTGCAGATGAAATAAAACGTGGGACTTAACTTTGGTCTGAGTATTGCTGAATTACAGGCAGTTCAGATCTGGATCCAAATTCTGTTGCTCAGGTTCATTTCTTTTGTCCATGTTAAGTCAGGTGCCATAAAAATAAATGTGAGATACATGTTAGTCACAATTCTTTTTACCACAGCTTTTCACTAAAAATGATGTCCTCGTATTCTTGCAGAAGCACTGTATTTTTCAATTACAGCATGTGGCATGCTCCATTGATTGGCACTCAGAAGTCTGTCCTGTCCTTGTCCTTCAGGCAGAACTAAGTGTCAGTCACAGGCAGTAAGCAGAAAACCAGTGTGGGATTTCAAAGCTGCCATAGAAATAATCTTGTGGCAACCTTCTCTCTCTCCTCCCAGTAAAAAATAGAAGAGAAAGGAGACACTGGGGGATAAGAGGATTGAAAATTAGGTTCTGGTCTTCTTTATTGATTGATACACTGGGGTTAGCTCCTATCTTAGTTAGAAGCATGCTGCATATCATGATGCTACTTGCAAAAAGCCTCCGCATGTATTTCAGTCACTTTCGTTGTCACTATAGCATCTGCCACTAAAACTGTAAAAGGTAGAGCTTCAGTTGAATCAAATGCTTAGAAATGCAGTTTCCTATGCTGGTATAAACAAAACAGCTCAGCTTGTTTTCCTCCCACCTTACTTCTCCTTCAAAAATACCCAAAGGTGTTGGTTTGCTTTATAAACTAATGACCTGCAAAAATTCCACTTAAAGCACAAGGCCCTTTAGCATCGTAACAGTGCAAAATATTTTATAAAATACCACATTCTTAGTTTCTTAATTTTGCATTTGAAAAATAGTCATTTGGATTTAATATTTTTTTTAAAGTAACTGTGATAGCTTAATAAGACTATCTGCTAATAGGCTCCAGAAATTTTCACTTTTACATATGAATTCAGATATTTACTGTGGGGATATATATTTGTGATTACTGTCAAGCAAAATCTGACCATTTTCAGATTGCCTTTCTGAATTTGGCCTGATAATGGTGTTGATCCACACACTAAATTTTCTACAGTGAGTGTTAATGTCAGAATTTACAGTCCTGCTTAATTGGATATGGAGATAGCTATTTGTATACACAAATAACCAAGCCCATTCGGTTGTGTGTGCAAATATATATCTCTTTAAAAAAAAATTCCTTGAAAAACATCAACATCTGATAGATTTTTTTGACTGTCATAACATTGGAAATAGAAGACACATATAACATTGAATCCCACTGATTTCGTAGGGTACCATATTTATCTAAGGTGATTTTCACTTGTGCATGAGTTTGTATTAGCTCTCTAGTTGGGATTGCAAGGATATTTTCATCAGGAGTTTCTACATTATTCTTGAAAGCATCTCATAAGAATCTGATTTCCTAACTAATGTTTATTTTTTCTTCATTAGTTAAATTTACATACAGCAAAACTGAGAAGAATATACCCAAGCATCCTTGACTGTTCTGGCCTATCTAAAAAGAACTGTTTTGAGGCTATAAATTTCAGCCTGGAGTAACAACGTATGAGCACATTAGGGTCTTCTGCTGACAGAATAGTTCCACTCTTGTAAATATGGGAAACAGTATGAATGAATTTTTACATTCCTGACTTTCATTGGCTTTCTAAGGATAGCTAATATCCTAATCAAGAAAATTGCATTTTTAGGATGTTGTCTTTTTGTATCTGAATGTGTGGTACTACCTTTGGCTACCCCTATTCTTCCTTGTGTTATTTGAAAAGTTATTCTCTTAGCTCAAATAGAACAAGATTCAGAGTCAAAATAAGGTCCTTCTAAATTCAGTGTAATTCATTTAGTGATATGTGCATGGTTTAAACAGCACACAGGTATGCTATAACTTAATTGGACCATTAAATTGTATCTTTGGTACAGGAATTTAATCTACCTGATTTTAGTATTCCTAAAAACCCCAATGATTCTGTTTTTTAAAGTGTGCTTGGTACTGTGACAGACTGAGAGTTCATAGACTAATTGACAAGTAAATCTTACAGTAAGGCTTTTACCTCACTTCTACCAGATACAATGGGACATTGACAAAAATACTTCAATGTCATTTTAAAATTCTGAGCTCAACATTTAAAACATAGGTACTCCAACAGAACATAACTTATATATCTTAAATGCCTTACATTTAAAAACTATGGGAGCACTCCCTCCATAATTGGAATTTTTTTTAACCCTTTTAATTGATTCTCTAATGGATGGACACTCAAGGGCTAGGTTAAGATTCTAGTAAGTCTTTTAGTTTTCTTACTTATACCATCCAAAGTGTGTTTTTTTGTTAAAAGGATAACATTAGGTCATGCAGAGAGAAAATTAAGCCAGAAAAAAAGCCCAGCTAGAACTCAGTCTGGTCACAGCTGTAAGGGATAACAAAAAAGGTTTTAACAAATATATTAACAACAAAAAGAGAGGCAAGGAGAATCTCCATCCTTTATTGGATGCAGGGGGGAACATTGTCACCAAGGATGAGGAAAAGGCTGAGGTACTTAATGCCGCCTTTGCCTCAGTCTTTAATAGCCAGACAGTTATCCTCAGCTCCCACGTATATTCAGCTCCCTGAGCTGGAAGACAGGCATGGATTGCAGAATAAACTCCCCATACTCCAGGATGAAGCAGTTAAGGACCTGCTATGCCACCTGGACACCCACAAGTCTATGGGGCCTGATGGGATCCACTAAAGAGTACAGAGGGAGCTGGTAGTGGAGCTTGCCAAGCCATTGTCCATCATTTATCAGCAGTCCTGGTTAGCAGGGGAAGTCCCAGTCGACTGGAGGCTTGCCAATGTGACACCCATCTACAAGAAGGGCCAGAAAGAGGATCCGGGGAACTACACGCCTGTCAGCCTGACCTCGGTACTAGGGAAAATTATGGAGAGGTTCATCTGGAGGACACTCACAGGGCATGTGCAGGACAACCAAGGGACCAGGCCCAGCCAGCATGGGTTCATGAAAGGCAGGTCCTGCGTGACCAACCTGATCTCCTTCTATGACCAGGTGACCTGTCTAGTGGATGAGGGAAAGGCTGTGGATGTTGTCTATGTGGACTTCAGTAAAGCCTTTGACAGCATCTCCCACAGCATTCTCCTGGATAAAATGGCGGCTCGTGGCTTAGACAGGTGCATTCTTTGCTGGGTAAAGAACTGGCTGGATGGCCGAGCTCAGAGAGTTGTGGTGAACGGCATTAAATCCAGTTGGCAGCGGGTCACAAGCGGTGTTCCCCAGGGCTCAGTTTTGGGCCTGATCTTAATATCTTCATCGATGACCTGGATAAAGGGAGTTGAGTACTCCCTCAATAAGCTTGCAGATGACAACAAGTTGGGTGGGAGTGTTGATCTGCTCGAGGGCAGGAAGGGTCTGCAGAGGGATCTGGACAGGCTGGATCCCTAAATCAATAGGCTGGTTGAGGTCGTTTTTATGAGGTTTAACAACGCCAATTGCTGGGTCCTGCACTTCAGTCACAACAACCCCATGCAACGCTCCAGGCTTGGGGAGGAGTGGCTGGAGAGCTGCCTGGCAGAAAAGGACCTAGGGTTGCTGGTTGACAGCCAGCTGAATATGAGCCAGCAGTGTGCCCAGGTGGCCAAGGCTGCCAACAGCGTCCTGGCCTGTATCAGAAATAGTGTGGCCAGTAGGAGTAGGGAAGTGATTGTACCCCTGTACTCAGCACTGGTGAGGCTGCAGCTTGAATCCTGTGTTCAGTTTTGGGCCCCTCACTACAAGAAGGATGCTGAGGTGCTGGAGTGTGTCCAGAGAAGGGCAGTGAAGCTGGTGAGGGGTCTGGAGAGCAAGTCTTATGAGGAGCAGCTGAGGGAACTGGGCTTGTTCAGTCTGGAGAAGAGGAAGCTGAGGGGAGACCTCATTGCTCTCTACAACTACCTGAAAGGGGACTGTGGTGAGGTGGGTGTTGGTCTCTTCTCACATACAAGTATGGATGGAACAAGAGGAAATGGCCTCAAGTTGCGCCAGGGGAGTTTTAGACTAGATATTAGGAAAATGTCTTTACTGAAAGAGTGGTCAAGCATTGGGACAGGCTGCCCAGGGAGGTGGTGGAGTCACAATCACTTGGAAGTGTTCAAATAATGTGTGGATGTGGCACTTCAGGACATGGTTTAGTGGGCATGGTGGTGTGGGGTTGATGGTTGGACTTGATGATCTTAAGGTCTTTTCCAGCCTTAATGATTCTGTGATTAACAAGATGAATAGGTAGGTGAAAGGGCTGGTGAACCCAGGGGAATATAATTTCCTAATTAGAGAACAGGTCCGAAGAGGTAAAATTTTTCATGCTCACTGTAAAGCTTTGCAGAAGTTTTCAGCATCTGGAAAAAAATGACCACCTCTTGTGCAAATTCAAAGAAAGATATTGGTAAGAGGAATAATTTTATTAGTGATTTATTTTAATACATTGTGCTACTCTTAGAGTCACTGAACCCTCTTATGCTTATGCCACATTATATATTTAGTTTTGTTAGCTTGTTCTTTTAACTTTGAGTATAAAAACAATCTGATAATAAAACAGCTTACTGGCATTTGCTTTAAGGTTGTACAACTCCACTATGTTTTTTAAGTCCAAAGAAAAATCTTAAGAGTGATTTCTTGACTGTGCACTTGAAGAAGCCTCAGAAGAGTTGAATTTACAAAGGAATCAATGACACAGATTTCTGTAGATGTGGTCAATGAGTGGTCTCTTCAGAACTAAACACTTCCTAGAACAACTTTGGACAAAATCTCATGGAAATAGACTGAATCCCCACTTTTAAAAAAAACCTGCTACACAGGGCAAGAGGGTCTTTCGAGTCTTAGGAAAAGTGTTTGAAAGCTGGTGGAGAGAACTATGATGTCCAAAATTAGAAGGCAGCATCTGCCCGTTTTTCTAAACTCAGAGGAAGATTGGGAAATTCACTGGAACATACAATATTTCCTTTGACCTTCTACAAAAAATATAGAAAAAAACCCCCTCCGAAATGGTCCTAGCTTCAAATTTTTCATCTAGATTTTAAATTACTCCTCTCCCAGTGCTAAAAATATGGGATCCTGGATTGGTCAGCTGCATAGAGAAATGCTGCCATGAGTAAAATTCTTCTCCAAACCCAAGTTTAGATTCAAATTTTTTCCCTGGTCCTTAGCATTTCACCACTGGCATTAAATTCAGTCCATTTCTGCTATTAATCTTGCTCTGTTTCATATACCTCACACTGCCTGGCAGTGTGTTGAAATCTGAGGGCTTTGATCAGACCATCTCTAAGCAAACTGAACCTTGGATATATACTTTGTAGCCTCAGTGCTGTTGTTTTGATGCTTCTGTGCCAAGCAAGCTGTCAAGCGGAGGAAGTTGGAAAGTGTCTGACCACTTCTCTGCTTCCAGGTGCCATGCAGGAGCCATATTCTGTGTTGTGATCAGATTAATTTAATTCCCCAGTGCAAGCTGAGCGATGTATTTAGTTCACAGTCCATTTGACGATAGCTGTCTGCTTCCTTTTTTCGTTAACCACGTTTAGGAAAAACACCACCTTTAAACTTCCTACATAAGTGTCAGTGGATGCAGTTGACAAATATGAGTCTTAACAGCAGAAAGCATAGCAGAAAACTATGTAAGAAATGACAGTAAATTCACTTTAATTTTAAAAATGGACCAGTAGGACAATGCTAACCCCAAGAGAAATTTGCAGCCTTCTTCCTCCATGAGTAGATTTTCCAATAAAAGCAATGAGACTATTCAATAAAACTAATTAAATTAATCTGTCATCCCCAGAGAACTTAAACAGGGCATAAAATAGGGAAACACCGTCAATTCAGAGCTTTTTATTGATGTGTTGTGCTGGATCATTGGAAAGAATTGGTTGGGAGAAAAACTTTGCAATTTTCTCTTCATCATAAATTCGGTAGCTATCTCTATGTAACCTTCATTCAATATAGTATAAAGTCAAATATCATACAGAGCCCCTAAATGTAGGAAAAAAATAGACATAAGGATGGAAACGTAATAGATTATTTTAAAAATAATAATACCTCATCTGTTTTATGGATATGCGTTGTCCTTAGGTCTTAGTGGTATTTGCTATGCAAAACACTTCATCTCCATTGTATAGACAGGAAAAAATTAGGCATCAAGAAAGGAAACGACTAGTGTTCGTTTGCACAGTAGCTCACTGGCAGCACCAGATAGGGACAGAGGCACTTGGACTCCTGGAAACTGTGGCAGCCCTTGAACAATAGTGCTTCCATGATAGCAATTTTTTGTTCTTTTCTGTGATGCCTTTATTACTAAACAATTTCTAAACTTTGTTTCAGATGAAAAAAATGTATTTTCATTCTGTTGCATAACTTAGAATTTCTAGAATGTAGAAAAGGGAAATATTTAGTAATTTTGCTGTTGATACTTTGATACAAATTCCATCCTATAGTAGCATATTGGCTATAGTTGAACTCTGTAGTGCTATAAAAAGCAGTAACACAGAATGAACTCTTGCTCTAGCTCATCACTTTGCCTTGAAAGGCATTGAAGTGTGCTAAATGCAGCTGTTGGCTAAGTTTCATGTCATTGTAGTGAGGTGAGGAAGCACTGTGAGCCCTCTTTTCCAGATGTGGAAATGACACAAGACAAATAATCTCAGAGATCAGAGCCATATAGTGGCTCAACAGGACAATCCAAAACAGAAATCTAGTGACCTTACTTCCAATTTAGTGATGAACTCTTTATAGAATTGTGTGCTTTTCTGTGTCCAGTATAAAATCACATAAAAATACCTAATTTCAAGAAAGTAGGTATTTGCCTTTAAAAAAAAGAATCAGGCCTTTTGAAGATGCCTCCATGTCTGAATTATGATATCCAAAATCTAGCATTTTTGAAAGTCTTGGGCTTTCTGACATTCTATTAATTTGTTCCCACCTGCTGTAATCTTCTCATGGTATTATTTGTTAAGAAAGGAATACTTTGTATGGAGATGTCAAATGCTTTTAATTACGTACAATTCTCTTGTTTCTTACAGTGCTTATCTGTTTATCTGCTAGTGCTGAATTCTTCTAGAATGCAGGTACACAGAAGGCTTTCAAAATCAATTCTGTCCTGATTTATTAGTATATCACCTATTCTTTTAAAGTGCTCCCAACATATGTATTTAATGTAGTTTCCTTGTGCTTGAGGATGAATTTAAGCACATTTGTGGTTGCTTTGACTGTAAAAAAGAAAAAAAAAAGCAATTGTAACAAACAGTGTTTATTTAAGTAATAAACTCAAATACCTTCTGTATCTTTTAGCTAAGGTTCAAAATATGGCTCAGTGTAGCCAAGACTCAGAAAGAAGTGTAGAGTTCCTGTACACTCAACTAGTGTTCTCCCATTAGTTACTGTCTTATTTAAAACTCTTCTTAAACTATGCCTCAAACCCAATTCCTGAAATATAACACTATTTGCATTCTGCAAAGTACAGTGTAGATACTCTGAAGCCATCGGAAGCAGGCCCACCTTTATCAACTACTGGAAAAAGTCTTCCAGCTTTTATATCCTGATACATTTTCAAATGATAATTGCAAAATGCTATCAGTTGTACAGCCTGTGCCTTTAAGAAGCTGTTTTTTTTTCCCCCCACCACGTAAACACTCTTTATTGTTAGAACTAGAAATCTGATCTAGTATGTTGGCATTGCTTGGTAATGATAGATACCACTTGATCCCTTGCAGATATTAAGAGGCATAGCTCCCTTACTAGGACTGCACTGATTAATATCAGCTGAGGATCTGCTCTAAGATTTCTGTCTGGTTTTCTGAATTTTTTAAAGATGATTTTTCATCGTCATCTGTTGGAAGAAGCAGGATTTTGCTCATGCAGACTGCTGAAATGGTCAAGTGCACATTTGCCTTGTTATTTAACTGACTTCATTATAGTATTCAAATGGAGAAGGTATCCAGCAACAGCACTGTTGAACCGTGGAAGAATAATACATATTTTTAAATGATCAGCTGGGTTGAATGTGGTATAAACAGGAAATATTGCCCCTTTTCTAACACTGACATTATCTAAAGCACAACGGAGACATAGATATTGATACAGATAAACACTACATAAAACCAGAGTATACAGGTTCCGTTAAAGAAAAAGGGAGAGATACTGATACAGTAAAACAACAGTTCAACTTTTGAAAATTAAGAGCTGAGTTAGTTTTGAAGAAGTGTTGCTGTACATTAAGCTAAAGCAGATGTGTGACAGTGGCTAAAATATACTTGAGAGTCATTCTTTCCCCTGAAGGAGCACATACGAAAAAAAGTCCTTTCCTGTCTGTTTTTTAAACATACTACAGTAAGGGAAGTATCAAAAAATGGCAGCCAGAAGTAATAATTGGAACTCAAGATTTTACCCTTTTAAGTCAGAAATAGTCCCACTGAAGTTACTTGTCCCATTTAATGGAATACGTATTTATGCTAGCTGAGGACATGGTGTAATGAAATTTCCTTAGGAAACTGGCATTACTGAGAAAAGGATCAAGCCTGTATTATTGATTATAGTAAAAATTGACCTTTTTTGAAGGAAAAAAAAGGTAAACGATACTTTTTGCTGATTATTTGTCATTTAAACAGAGTAAGATCAAAGACATTGGGGAAAAGGCTGCACCAGCTGTATCTCTGTTCTGGTGTAAAGAGGAAGAATTCCATAGGCATAAGCGAGTTACACTGGGAAAACACTGCAGTGAGAGAAAGGGGATTCAGCAGCAAAAATGCCCTTGTTAATTGGAGATGAAGTGTAGAAACAAAAGATCACAATTTTGGACATATTGGACTTGCTAGATGTGTTACGAATATGAATTTGCACAATTAGGGAAATAAGTTGTTATTTTCTCTGCTGTTACTTTGACAGAAGAGTTCTGCTTGGTCAGTGCTACAGTGAGATCACTGTCATCGAAATTAGCGAGGGTTTTGGTTGAGTAAGATTGGAATGGGACTTTAGGAATTCAGATAGCTAGGGGATAGACAATTCAGATGCTGAGGGGCGTCAGATATGATCTAGTATCTATGGAACATGCAATGCCTTTTTGGGTGGCAGCAGGAGGCTAGACAATATGCCCTAAGACTCTTAAAACAGCACTACATAACGAAGTTTAGGTGTCTGAATTGCATCTGGATTGCTCTTACTTATGGACAGGCACATAGGACCTTAATACTGAAATCCTCCAGTTACTTACTCTATGGGATACAGCTGGGCAATATACAAGTAGAAGGAGGCTGCAAATTTTGATTGGGTTACTGCAGAAAATCTGGGAGCTGGTTTGACTGAATTATCAGGAAGAAATAGAAGGCTTAAAAATTATCTTCCCAACAAATTGGATTTTCGGTTCTGAAATTTGTTTTTTTCCTCTTACAGCTTGGCATTTAGGGTAAATAAGGTTGTGAATGAATATGAAATGAACATGAAATGAAATTAACATGAACATGAAATCTGTCCATGTGACCTCTGTGCAAGACAGTTATCATGTAGTTATCTGTTACATCAGTTATCAAAAAGTAAAATTATTTTCAGTTCTAGAGTCCTGCACAAAGTCATTATTATTTGAATCCCAGGTTTTGCACCAAAGCATAACTTGGAAGGGATTCACAGGTCTTCTGCTGGCCCTCTGTCCAGCATTTTGAGGACAAAGAAGTAAATTGGAACTTAGAATAGTAGCTTTGCTGTATTTTTTTTTTTTTTAATAGTTAAAGGGGCCTGTTTCTCACTCTCACCCAATTTTTGTTTTTGGAATTAATTCACTGAGTTGAAAAAATGTGGGAAATACATGGTAGTTTGTATTGTTTTGTCCAGTGTATTATCCCAAGCCAGGTTTTCTACAGTATGTTATTGATTGCTGTGTCTGGTCTGGCTTTGAAATGTTCAGACCACGATACTTTTGTCATTCTTCTGGGGCTACTATTTCATCTAACAGATTTCACTGACAGGAAGTTTTTACTGATAATCCTGGTTTCTGTCTTCCCTGGCTTTATGATAAGTGACTCCATTATTCTTTGAAGTATGTGGGTGATCAGTGGACATTTTCAAAAGATTCCCTTCCAAATTGGAAGACAAAGAGAATTTTAAGCAATATAGAAGACAGATAGTAGGAGTAGTAGGAGAGAAAAAAAATTATCAAGCTGGATATACTGTCTGATAGAAATATGTTTCTGAAGTCTGCAACATACTTTTCAGTTACTCACAATTGTGATGGATACTACTCTTGAGAGACTCAGATGTACTTTTCTAGAGACCTAAGCTGGCTTGTTATTTCATTGTTAAGGTACTGACAGTGGAATTTCTATAAAGTAAGACTGAAAAACTGTCTGCAGAGTGAGTATGTGCATCTTTCCATCATTTCAGCTGCTATCTTCTGCTACTTTTTCTTGTGCTTGTATCCCTTATTTTAGACGTGGGGGCAGGGTGAGTGAACGGCTGTGTGGTTGTTTTAGCTACCTGCCAGGTTAAACCATTACAGTCCTTTTTGGTGCCCAGCGTGGGGCTTGACGGGTTGAGATAATGACAAATCCGACCAGAGGGTGTGAGAACAAATTTGTTATAAATGGCTGGCACTGCAGCTACTCAAACCCCTGCAACAGGCACTGGTGGCTACTCTGACCCCCGTGGCAGGCATGGGCACTGTGGCTACTCCAACCCCCATGACGGGCACTGCAGCTACTCAAACCCCTGCAACATTCATTATATTAGTTTGATAGTCGCTGGTCACAATGTTGATTTATTTGCTGTCAGAGTTTTTGTGATGGTTCTCAGGTGTGTGTTTTGTAACACCTTACTTAAAGTATATGTTCCCTGTTTATCATCTCTGGGAGGTGGGTCAAGGTTATCATTGTGCTGTACTTTGTAACAGTGGCTAATGATATGATAAAATGGCTGGCCGTGACACTAATCTGGTATTTGTACTCAGCATTGCCATCATCTCTGTACTTTGGGAGCCAACTCTCAGAAACTATTAATAATTCACTTTTTACCTTTTCTCCTCAGAGAGCCAATTTATGGGGGAGACACCTTCCTTCCCCTTCCCCTTCTTCTCCAGGCTATTTTCAATAGCTCTTGAGAATTTTGAATGTCCCTGGGATGTTCAAACCGTCATGTTCCTGTTGCTCCTACTCACGAATGTGTTTCAGGTCGAAATAATTAAACAATTATGGGGAGACACCTTCCTTCCCCTTCCCCTTCTTCTCCAGGCTATTTTCAATAGCTCTTGAGAATTTTGAATGTCCCTGGGATGTTCAAACCGTCATGTTCCTGTTGCTCCTACTCACGAATGTGTTTCAGGTCGAAATAATTAAACAATTATTTAAATTTTGAAAGACATAAATTTTTTTACCACCCCTGCAACAGGCACTGCAGCTACTCCAACCCCCATGACAGGCATGGGCACTATGGCTAA
>NW_010538168.1:0-18859 GCF_000687285.1 Phaethon lepturus | reverse complement strand
GGCTACTCCAGCCCCTGTGACGGGCACTGCAGCTGCTCAAACCCCTGCAACAGGTACTGTGGCTACTCCAAGCCTGGCAGCGGGCACTGTGGCCACTCAGACCCTGGTGATAGATACTGCAGATGAACCAGAGAACCAACCCGTGCCAGTATCAGTCACCCCTATAAACAAGAAGAAATGGACACAAAGTCAGCTGGTTTAGTAAAGGATGATGAAGAAGGGCCATCATGAGAACTGGATGTAGAAAGGGCAGAACCAGAGACAACCACCTGATCCCTATCCCTCAGTGACCTGCAAGATACGTGAAAAGACTTCAGCCGTTGTCCAGGAGAGCAAGTTGTCACCTAGGTGTTCTGATGCTGGGGTAATGGGGCCAGTAGCCAGGAGTTAGAAGGTAGGGAAGCCAAGCAGCGATGGTCCCTGTCTAGAGAAGGGGGCAATTGGGAAAAAAGACACAAGCCCTCAGTCTCTGGAGGAAACTCCTGCAGCCAATGGTACACCACAATTGATATCACTAATGCATTTTTCTCAATCCCTTTGGCAGCAGAATGCCAGGCCACAGTTTGCTTTCACTTAGAGGAGTGTCCAGTACACCTGGAACTGACTGTCCCAGGATGGAAACATAGCCCTGCTATTTGCACTGGAACAAAGTGAAGCTCTGGAACACCTGCAATACATACATTGTACAGCACAACACAGCAGAAGTTTTTGAGAAAAGGAAGAAGACAGTCCAAATCCTTTTGAAAGCCAATTTTGCGATAAAACAAAGTAAGTTCAAAGGACCTGCACAGGAGATCCAGTTTTTAGGAATAAAACAGCAAGATGGACGTCATCAGATCCCAATGCATGTGATCAACAAATAACAGCCGTGTCTTCACCAACTAGCAAAAAGGAAACACAAGCTTTCTTAGGCATTGTGTGTTTTTGGAGGATGTATATTCCAAATTACAGTCTGTTTGTAAGCCCTCTCTTTCAAGTGACCCGGAAGAACAATGATTTCAAATGGGGCCCTGAGCAATGACAAGCCTTTGAACAAATTAAACAGGAAGTAGTGCATGCAGTAGCCCATGGGGCAGTCCGGGCAGGCCAAGATGTTAAAAATGTGCTCTACACCACAGCTGGGGAGAATGGCTCTACCTGGCCATTCTGTCTCTGGCAGAAAGTATCAGGGGCACCTGAGGTCGACCCCTAAGATATTGGAGTTGGGGATACAGAGGATCCAAGGTCTGCTATACTCCAACTGAAAAAGAGATATTGGCAGCATATGAAGGAGTTCGAGCTGCTTCAGAAGTGATTGATACTGAAGCACAGCTCCTCCTAGCACCCTGACTGTTGGTGCTGGGCTGGATGTTCAAAGGGAGGGTCCCCTCTACACATCATGCAGCTGAAGCTAGGTGGACTAAGTGGATTGCACTGATCACACAGCAGACTGAAATAGGAAACTCCAGTTGCCCAGGATTCTGGGAAGTGATCATGGACTGGCCAGAAGGCTAAGATTTTGGAATACTGCCAGAAGAGGTTGTGATGTATGCTGAAGAGGCCCCGCCATATAATAAACTACCAGAAAATGAAGAGCAGTATGTCCTGTTCACTGATGGGTCCTGTTGTAATGTAGGCAAACATTGGAGGTGCAAGGCTGCTGTATGGAGTCCTATACAACGAGTTGCAGAAGCTGCTGAAGGACAAGGTGAATCAACTCAGTTTGCAAAGGTGAAAGCCACCCAGGTGGCTTTAAACATTGCTGAACAAGAAAAATGGCCAGTACTTTATCTCTGTACTGATTCATGGATGATGGCAAACGCTCTGTGGGGACGGCTACAGCAATGGAAGCAGACCAACTGGCAGTGATGAGGTAAACCCATCTGGGCTGCCATGTTATGGCAAGATATCGCTGCCTGGGTAGAGAATCTGGTTGTAGAAGTATGCCACGTAGTTGCTCATGTACCCAAGGGTGGGCCACTGAAGAACATCAAAACAACGATCAGGTGGACCAGGCTGCTAAGATTGAAGTGGCTCAGGTGGATCTGGTCTGGCAACGTAAGGGTAAACTATTTATAGCTCGGTGGGCGCATGACACCTCAGGCCACCAGGGAAAAGATGCAATATGTTGATTGGCTTGTGATCAAGGGGTGGATTTGACCACGGACACTATTGCACAGGTTATCCATGAATGTGAAACGTGTGCTGCAATCAAGCAAGCCAAGCAGTTAAAGCCTCTTTGGTATGGAGGACAATGGCTGAAATATAAATATGGGGAGGCCTGGCAGATTGACTATACCACACTCCCACAAACCCGCCCAGGCAAGCCCTTTGTGCTCACAATGGTGGAAGCAACCACTGGCTGGCTGGAAACGTATCCCATGCCCATGCCACCACCTGGAACACTATTCTGGGCCTTGAAAAGCAAGTCATAGAGCGACATGGCATCCCAGAAAGAATCAGACAACAGGACTCATTTTCGAAAGAATCTCATAGACACCTGGGCCAAGGAGCATGGCATAGAGTGGGTGTATCGCATCCCCTGTCATGCACCAGCCTCTGCAAAAATTGAATGATACAATGGACTTAAAGATTACACTGAGAGCAATGGGTGGTGGGACCTTCAAACACTGGGATACACATTTAGCAAAAGCCACTTGGTTAGTCAGCACTGGGGATCTACCAATTGAGTTGGCCCTTACAAGTGAAAACTTTTACATATGGTAGAAGAGGATAAAGTCCCTGTGGTACACACAAAGAATATGTTAGGGAAGACAATCTGGGTTACTCCTGCCTCGGGCAAAAGCAAATCCATGCCTTTTGCTCAAAATGGGATTGCTTTTGCCCAAGGACCTGTTTGCACCTGTTGAGTGATGTGGCAGGATGAGGAAGTCCAATGTGTACCTCCAGGAGATTTGATTTTGGGGAAGGATAGCCAATTTGAATTATATGCTGTTAATTGCTATATAATACTGTATGTCATCACTACTATGATCACTGTGTTAATGGTATTATAGTAAGAATCACCCAGATTAGTGAAACTGAACCAAGAGCAGTGGTGATAGAATCAGGACTGGCTTCAGCATGTAATGATCCAAGACCACACGCCATCTCTCCTGCCCTGAGAGACTGTTATGATAGATGGACCCCAAAGTAATGGACTAAATGAACTAAACAGACATTTTAGAGGGATGGCCCCTAAACTAGGGGAATGATGTCTGTGTGTATATATCAAAAGACAGGAAAGGTGGTGGCGATGAATTGGGATGTATTAGAAATTGTATGACCTGGGCATGACGTAGATGGTATAGAGTCAGGGGTGGATGCTGTCCTGGTTTTGGCTGGGGTGGAGTTAATTGTCTTCCTGTTAGTGCTATGTTTTGGATTTGGGATGAAAGTAATCTTGATAACATACTGACATTTTTAGTTGTTGCCAAGCAGTCAAGGACTGTCCAGCTTCTCATGCTGGCTTGCCAGTGAAGAAGGCGGGGGCTACACGGGAAGCTGTGAGGGGGACACAGCCAGGACAGCTGACCAAAAGTGGCCAAAGGGGTATTACATACCATATGACATCATGCTCAGTATATAAACTGGGGGAGTTGACTGGGGGAGTTGTCTGGGGAGTTACTGCAGCTTGGGAACTAACTGGGCATTGGTCAGCAGGTGGTGAGCAATTGTGCTGTCCATCACTTGTTTTGTATATTCTTTTATCATTATTATTATTCTTTTTCTTTCTGCCCTATTGTGTCTTTATCTCAACCCATGAGTTCTACCTTCTTTCTGATTCTCCCCTATCCTGCTGGGGTGGAGGCAGCGTAACTGAACGGCTGTGTGGTTGTTTTAGCTACCTGCCAGGTTAAACTATGACAATTTCCATGGCTTGAAAAAGAAACTGTGTAGGAAGAAGAGATTGCCCATATGTACTGCTATTTCCAAGTATTGTTTTAGGAAAGTACTTGCTAAAAAAGCGGGGAGAAGCCAGATGTCGTATCAAGAGACGTGAAATTTCAAAATTATTCAGAGGATCCATCTGTGGTCTGAGCATTAAAATCTGTTTGCTAGATTGCTCTGGTGTGGTGTAGTTTTCTTTCTATAAACCTTGACTCTTATGAGTGTGGACTTCAGGTTATGCTTAGACTGCCAGCCCTTTCTATGTGTCATAGTAAACGCAGCACAGAGCTGTCCCTGGGGATTAATAATGCTTTGGTGGATGGCTCAATGTAGTAACCCCAAGGGCATCATTAAAACTCTCCAGAAGAATTACTTCAATGCCTGTAACATATAATTACACTTTACAAATGCACTGCAGTGTTTCTTATTGTTACAAAGTAGATTTTTCAAACTAAACCCAAGAAACTCTGTTAAATGAGCATTTATTTTTCATTAAGAAAATGTGGTGTGAAGTTCATTTGAATTGATTGTCCTATAGCTGCTCCATGTTTGAGAAAGTGACTTTTAAAATAAAAAGTCCTGCTTTTTTGTTTTGGCCATGATTAGTATATTTTTTGCCATGGGTTCAGAAATCCGTACTTCCATGCACATACTTTTCCTCATCTTTAATCAGCTCCTAGATTCAATCTGTACTGTTGAGATTTAACTTGATGATCACCTAGCTCTATCCTAATTCTGCTGACTGCTCCATGCCCCATGGACCTGGCTGGTAGGACAGTCAGAAGCACTAAGAGTTGTCTTAACTGTACTCTTGTTGTCCAAGGAGTTGTTAAAGGTCTGAAAAATGTCATAAGCTATCATTGAAAGACTCGGTTCTGTTTCGAAATACTTCCCTATTTTCAGTAAGGGCCCAATTGGCCACTATTGGTGTGTAAAATAAACACAAGAGAAGTTATTCCAATCTTCTGTCAATTCAGTGGCAAAACATTTTTCCAGTCTGTCTTTGAAGACCAAAGGAATCCCCTAAGGGAACAAACCCTGATTGAACATCCGTATTTAATCTTTAATCTCAGGACCAAAACTTCTGACAATTAAATATCACTGGCATACTGCTTTTTGTTAGTGTGATCCCAATGAAAAAAAATTTACTCACAAAATTTTCCTACCCAGTTAGATATGATATGAAGCTGATATGAAGAAGAAATCAAACTGGTAATCAGCGAAGTCAAGAGCATACTATAGTTGTTAAACACTGAAAGCAGCAGGGCCTAAAGAAATCAGCTCAAAGGTGGTGGTGTATGAACTAAAGATACAGGGACTAGGTTACAGGACCTGTCAGTGCATCTCATCACATGGTCCTGGACCGGTGGAAATTCTGGTAGTGGTGCCCATGGACACCTGAGAGCTCTGTGGGTGCTGGCCCTGGGCAAATCTCAGGGCCAGTATCAGTATCAGCTCTGACAAGAACTGCCAAGACACACTTCTATGCTAGACAGCATGGGCATTTGCTCTAATGGTTGTGAGGTTCACACATGGGGCACATATTTGGGCTGATAGTATAAACAGGGTGATACCAAGATAATGAGGTAGAAAATACAAGAACTACTCCATTTTTGGACCAGATCATCGCTGTACTGTGATGAAAATCAGAGTCCTTTCTTGTCCTTGATAAGAAGGTACGCCATCAGTTAGGTATGTGAAGGAATATGTGCACTTGAGCTGCTTAAGATATCAAGTGATTTTGTGAGCACAGATCCCACGTAAGCATAGTTGCTGGAGTTTTAAAACTAGACATGTGAGTGTTGGGAGTGTGTGTTGGTGCTGGAGAATGACGTGGGGTTTCTGCTTTTAATTCTAAAAATGTACATCTAAAATGAGTGCGTGCAGTTGCTATGGGATTTATAGTGTCATCGCAAAGAAGAGACTCTCTTCATATGTGCTGGTGTTTGCAGTGCCAGATGAAGGCATGGGTACAAATGTTATGTGCAATTTTGTGCAGCATTCAGAGAGCATTTAAACAAAGTTTTTATTTTAAAACTAAAGTGTAACCTTACTCTACTGTCTTGCTTTTTTGGATATTTTCAGCTCTCAGATTATTTTACCAGGTTTTCTATATGTCGCATAAGCTTTTGAGACAATGAATTCTTCAGTATTGAGGAATAGGTGATACTCTGTGCACTTGAAATTCAAACTGCATATTCAGTTTTATGATAAAGATTGCAAAATACATGTATATGATGCACATGTAAGCTCTGAGCATGAGAGGAAAAGTGAAGGTGTAAAATAAGTCAATATTAAATCCAATGACATGCATGTTTTTCTTTTTCTTGGCTATTGCATTATGTTATCTGATCTGGTGTGATTGTTCTTGCAGAGGAAGAGGGGAAGACAGTTCAAGGAAGTAAAGTGGACTCCTTAAGAAAAACATTTTCTACTTCTGAATTACCAAACAGAAATAAACAGTGTGGCTCATTTGGAAAAAGCAAAGAAATTTGTGTGTCTCTTCTACCACAGATGCCAAATGAGAATGAGGTAATGAGTTAACATTTGTCCATGTGGACAAACACCACATTCAAACAGATGAAAATACGGGGAGATACACTGTCCAAATGTTAGAGGCTAGTGGTATTTACCCCATGCGAGGCAAATATTTAAAATACTACCCAAGTGTGTAATGCTTACAGAGGCACCTGCAGGGATCACATTTGGCAGTGGCATTTGCTCTACTGAAGAGCTGCCATAATCTGACTAATAAATAAGGTGCCCTGCAAGGACCTTTTTAATACTTTCACTGAAGGCTCTAGTTAAAGGTAGAGGTTGGCAAAAAGGTAAAAATCTTGAGAGCATGCACAGGTTTATTTTGTTTCATGGGGATTTTAGCAAGTACTGAATTCTGTGTGACTGACACTATATTGTTTCAGATACCTAAACTAAACAGTAGGCAGGCCAGAGGCATTTTTAATCTTCTGAAACATAAGGGATTTAATGAGTAGGGACAGGAGAACAGCAGACATCATCTGGAGAGAGCAAGATGGAAATCTGAGTCCACTTTTTAAGAACTTCTGCCCTCCTGCCTGAGTAACAAATAACTAAGCTGTGATCTAGCCTGTACTCAAAAATTGCCTTCATTAAACTTTTTATTAAAAAAGAAGTAGCAGATAATTTCGTGCAGTACACAGAGCAACACACTTAAGTGCCTTGAAATGATGGGCCTGCCAGGCCACTGTCAAAAAGGACAAGCTGTCATTTTTCTCCCTACTAGCACATGCCTTTGAGGTGGAATCAAGCAAGAGTTTTAAAACAATCCCATTCTGTCAGTTGATTGTGTAATTTTTTGCCATTTTTCTCATGAAGAATATAGTTGCCTTGGGATAGACTGCCTTTAGATCTCTTATTTTAGCCACTTTGAATTGGCTTTCTGCCCCATAAAGTGATAGGCAACTTCCATTATCCTTTAGTTAATGGAACATCTTAAGACTTGTCTTTGTTGCTACAGAAAAAAAGTTTCGGGCATGACTGCACATTTTTGTCTTATTAGCAGTTTAAGAAACAAACAGTAATAGTAGAATGCATCAGAAAAGTTGCTAGCGTAGTAGCAGGAGGAGGCTGTAATGCAGTAAGTTGTCCACTGTAACCTTTAAGCCTGCCCTGAGGAAAGGAAAGAGGGAAAAACTACTATTGAAAACAATGCTTCTTTTCTAAATACTACTTTTTAGGCATGTTATGATTACTTGCACTGTTGTTCCAATTGATTCAGTCTGGTCCTGTGTAGGATTTCAGAAGATTACCTGCATATGTTCTACTTTCAGGAGCATTGCATTCACTTTTAAAAAAAATTTAATTACACCATAAAGGATCTGTATGTATGTGTAGATCGGTAGGAGCTTTAACTGTGATTTTGGTTCTGTTTCATGCATATAAATATTTCTTGCCTATCTGTCTACAGACAGTGATGAATGAGAGCTGGAAAGCTGGTGGCTCTGATGGAAATGATCTCAGTCTGTCTGAAAGAGTGAAGGTGAGGTTTTCTTTGATTTTCTTCAAAGTGGGGATTGAGGGTATGTGTACAACATGACTGATAGTTTACATTCATTTACAAAGTACTTGCAGTTTGTTGATGTATTTCTTTTCCATCTATGGGAAAGAAGGATGAGGGCATCACCATCCAAAATTTTTTTCAAATATTAATGAGTATGTACTTTTAAAGTGTAAAGGTTATGTAAATGTTGATGAGAATGGTGTCAAATCAGGTTGGAAAAATATATCTAAGAGCATCTCTAATTACTTCATGGAAACACAGAAGACTACCCAGTGCATGTAGTAAATCCTCCATGATAACACTATTTGCACATAGTATGGATAAGGCCTTTCACTCTCACCCTGTGCCTCTCTTCAGAGTGCTACCTGAAATAAGAAACATGTTGTGGTATGTTTTAGATAGTTTAGACTGTTTGCAAGGGACATCAGCCTGAAAAAACAGTAGTGCAATGTCCCAGATGAAATACTAAAAATTTGATAATTCTTAGCTTTTTTATTTCCCATTCAGTTCACCATTAGTATCAAAACAGAAGGATCAAGCTCTACATTGCCTACAGAATGTATTGTCTCTGTGCCATATTCAGTGAGCTTGCAAAACTGCAGATTAACTTACCATGTATCTTTTTCCTATGAAAATAATGTACTTCTCCATCTTCCCACTAAGTTCCTAAAAAAGTTGCTGTACAGCTTGAGCTTCTTTCCCATCACTGTAGTTGATATACAGCAATTTTGGCAGCAATTCTTTGCCTATATGTAAAAGTATTTCCTTTGGGCTACACATTTCAAAGGAAATTCATGTTCTTTCTTGAAAAAATGTAGGGGAGAATGGAGAAGATGAAGATGACAATTTAATGCTTTTTTGCTTTGCTCTAAGTTGTACTAAAAGGAATGGAGTTAATAAATTTTAATCTATTTTCCAATTTGTTTTTTTTACAGCAGGTGGACAAGTACTTAGATTTGGAAGATACAGACACAGATGAGGAGACATGCAGTGGTAGGCTTTCCCCACCTTCATATTCACTATCATTGTCTTTGGATGCAAGTGTGTGGACATTGTTTAAAGAATCATTTCTCTTCTAAAAAAGATGTTCTTCCTCAGTTCTTCTATTGCTAGAAAATATCCCAAATTGCCCAAATTGCCCAGATTAAAGTACTAATTTCCTCACTCTAAGAGGTTATGATATAGATTATAATAAATTATAACGAAGACTGTGTCCTGGTGAGCAGTTTATCAGAATTGCAAGATTCTTCTTCTTAGCAACATTTCTACATTTTTCTTCACTGTTTTTTGTATTGAAATTATTTTGATGATAAAAGTTTCTGCGCAAAGTAACGTTGGTGCTAAGAGAGAGTTCTATAAAATGTAAATGTTGAATGAAAATGATGTCCCTACCTATTAAAATTATTTCCTCCTGGGCTTAAAATAAATGACACTAGTTTTTAATTCACAGTGAACTTCTTTAAGAATGCCAATTATGAGCATTTTGAGTTGTGTTGAACTGTTCCATACATCTATAATTTTAACTGTCCTACCTCTAAAAAGTAAAGAGAAACCTAGTGACCATAGTCTAACATAAGTGCTTGTGTAGTTTTTATTACCACCAGAATTGACAATCTTTTAATGATTAAATTAATTTTCCTCCTCTATACCTGTGACAGCACAAAGAAGCCAAGACACACAGATTAAGGGATTTGCCTAATGTCACTGAAAGAAGCTCTACAGAGCAGTACTTTGGTCCTCGGTTCCTTGGTTATTGACATTTGATTAGTCTGTCTAACCTGTTAAAGATTTGTTTAGTCTTTCTTTTCTGTATATGCAGAATTCCTATGAAGTCAAAGGGCTTAGAGACTTCAAGCTGATGAATATTTGGAGCTTAGCTATAACTCACAAGAAAATAATAAACCAACATAAGTCAGGTTTACGGCAAACACTCTTTCTCCCACCTGGGCATTTCAGCAAGGAGGGACTAAGATAGCAGTCCTGTATCAGGTACAGATGTTAGAGATGCCTTTTGAGTGCAGTGTTCATATGTGCCCATTTTTCCCTTCATAGGACATTGTTCTGTGTTTATGTCTTAAATTCTGGTAATATAATAATTAAAAAGACCTGGGGCTTACTGGTGGAAGCCTAAACCCACATTTCACTTGTATCATAATGGAATGAGAATTGTCTATATCTAGTTCACGGAAGTATTGTTTGATATCTCTAGTTCAAAACAGGCCACAAATTGGATGATGAGAAATAAGCCCAACACTAAAATACCAAGCAGGGCAGCAAGGAAAGAAGAGCTCTGCCAGACTTTGGGGATAGCTTGCCACTTTCTGGACCATGCCAGACCTTGCCTTTCTCCAAGTTTTTCAGTCATTTTTGTGTGTGTGTGCAAGAGTAAATGTTAATCACATACGTTTAGAAACCCCTAGTAAAATGGACTGCATTTGAACAAGATGAGAATTACAAAAATGATCATCTGCTTGTACTGTCTGAATAGCACTTTATCCAAGCCACATTGGGAAAACTTTTCAGTTAGTGCTTTTATTGATCATTATAAAAATAATAAATGTAATATTATACCACAACTACTGTAAATTGTCAGTGTGCTAACTAATCGCTTTTTACGTGACATTTGATTTGGCTTTCAATCTCTGCTGTCCTCAGCTGTTCCCATGAGACAGCACTCTGTGTACAAACTCCCTGCACAGACTGCCTCAGTTCAGAAAGAAGCCGTATCAACCCCTAAGCAATCAACAGTGCTCACTAACAGCATTAAGCATTTAGATTGTATTTTATAACATAAAACACTGCATAGCCAGAAGCTAATTATTCCTTCTGAACTCTGTAAGGAAAGCGAGCAGCATCCAAATTTACCCACAGTCTGGGTCTTGCCCATGGCTTCTTCAGTGTCAATAGTTGTTGAGTCAAGATGAAAAATTTCCCCTTGACTGCTAAGTGCAGAAAATAGGACTTACAGTTTGATAGTTGTCTTACATGTCAAAATTCACTTGATAGGCTTCATAAGAGTAAAATCTTACTCCTGTAGAAACCATAGCAACAGAATGCAAATCAAAATATAAAATGATGTTGCTTCTATTGTTCATAATAATAAAGTAATATAAAATAATATCCTTATTGACCACCTTAATAAAGGATTAATTCTGAAGAATTCCAGTTAGTTTATAAGTGAGGCAAAGTTTGACACAAATTTGAAAGACATTCTGTTGCTGGCCTTTTTAAATGCTGCCACCTGTATGTCAGAACAAATGATAGATTTAAAACTTCATATTGACAAAATGGCTCAGGATACCCAATGAAAAATACCATACCTTGCTAGTATAATTACAACAAGCTTTTATCTCTACTTGTTATTGGCAACAGTTCGGTATAGCTGTACTTCATTTAGCTCTGAAGGGCAGATCAGTTACCTGAGTTGTCAACTCTGCATTAATACAATAAATATTCACACTTAGGGGGAAGTGGCTGAAAGCTAACAGTGTGAAAAGCATGATAGAAAATAGGTGTTAAAGGATCCCATCCAAACCAGTGCTTTTTGGGAGATGTCCTGTAAGAATCATTTTAGTGGGTTTTTATTTTTTTTTTTCAATTTACTTTCCTAAGTCAAATGTCTCTTAATGTGTGAATGAATACAGCTGCTTCTTACAAAACACCCCCCCCCCAAAAAACAGCCCATAGATTTGTCCAGTATGCAAATTCATTGTAACTGTTTTCATTAGACAGCACTGGGCTGAAAGCCTGAAACCAGGATAATGCTTTGCATTGTGGGACATTGGCACAGTAAACCATGATTGGCAAAGTAAAATTGCTGCCCTAAACCATAGCTTTAATGCGTTTTGTAGAGACAGCATGTGTGTGGTGGACTATTTAATCGCTCTTTCTCATTGAATTTAATCTATAACTGTAAGTAGCTTAAGGCAACAATAGAGATGGTCAGGCTTTCTTCAGGGATGGGTGGACAATGCCTAGTACCTATGTCTTGGCAACAGAATTCCTTTCTAGGACTGGTGACAAATCACTTGCTGCAGGGCTCAAAGGATAGTTAGGTAATAATAGATAATACTCATATAAAGTTCAAAATATGTAAAAAGCATGTCTAGAGACCTTGAGTGTGCTATTTTTTAAATACAAGAGAAAATTAAAATAGGAGTAATTAAATATATGGATGAGGCTGCATTGGCAAGGATATCAGGTCTCATCCTAATCCGGCTTGGAGCCCCAAGGTACTGTAAACTTGTCTTTTCAACGTCCCAGTTCTCTGTAACCCCACAGAGTTTGGGGACAACCCAAGTGACGCAGTTACTTTGAAGCTGAGGCCAAGCATAACTGACTATTTAAATGATTCAAGCATAACTGATTATTTAAATGATTCTTTAGGCAAACTACATCAATATCTGTTTACATCATTATATATTATTTTCTGTAATCTATGCATTTCCATTTATATTTTGAGCCTATATTTACATCCAGAAAAGTCAGGTTGAGGAAGAGGATTTGGAGTTAAATTAAGTGGATTTTTTTCAGGTGTGGGGCTCCCCGCAATGGGTGAATCTCTTTTTTTTTCTATTCCAGTCTCTGCAATCCATTTAACACTTCCTTGAGATTCTTTCACACTAGGCAGCTCTTTGAGGCTAACAGCCTCAAGCCTGAGAATCAGAGGAGAGAGCAAAATTTAGCTTTTAAGCTTTTTTCGTTATCACTACCTCCCTCCTCAGCTCCCCATCAACAGCATTTTTGTGAAATGTAATGCCTGAAAGTGGTAAAATCTGTGTTAGTGTATCTATAGATGGGCATCATTTGGCTACAGTGAAGCTAAAGATATAGACAGGATTTTGAACTTCTTCACTCTTGAAAGTTCAAATGAGGTTTGTGCCAGTAGATTTTTTTTTTCTATACTTACAACTAATGTCAATGGTACACAATGAGCAAAAAACGCCAATTCAGCAGTGTTCACAGATATAGTAATCAGTTTCTGTGGGTCTGTTGTGTTGTGGGGAAAAGGGACTAAAGAGAAGAGAATTGCTCAGTTTCCAAATACACCCTCATTAACATATGCTGGACTTGAGTAAAATCATCAGAGTTCACTGCCATATCATCCAGGAAGTTGATTCTTCACAGTATGAAGAGAGGTGCAGTTCAAAACCTCCTCTCAGATTTTTGATATCAATGCCTGCTCAGTTATCTCTACATATGGTGCCGTTGGCAGTATCCAAGGCTTTCCTATTGCTAATTAATCACCTCCACAGAGAACATAATTAGCCGCTTAATTAGGATCATCATCCACTGGTACTGTAGCATCAGCCTAAAACAGCTGTGAGGTACTGGCTAGAATTTACAGTAGCCTACAGTTCCTTTGGGAGCTCCCACTGAGAAAGAGGACTCTCAAAACTCCCTAATTTTTCTCTTGAAGGAGTTTCTTGATTAAACATTATCAGGGAAAGCAGCATTTACCGATTAGACTTTCATATGCTGTCATGCAGCCAGGGTAGAGAGACAAAGCTCATTTCTGGCATGTCTACTGGCAAACAAAGGTTGATTACCACATTCTTACGGGGTGATTGAAGGGAATTTGAAACATTGTTTGCATTACTAACATGCCTTAAAATAGTGGAATTGACATTTTGAGTATGACAAGCACTTCTTGCTAAAAGCAAAAATAAATTTCTTTCTGTTGTCCTAATTTTTAAGAGTTGTCTTTCTGAGCCATTGCCAGACTGTTGCATAACAGTGCTTCCTCCTCATCTTTTCTCCATGGATTGGTCTGTTGCGGGTGGGGGAAGCTCTTAGTACAGAAATAATCACTGTTTATATCAAGAGGTGATACAAACCTCCTGATCCCCAGGCTTTCCTTCCTTCAGTGAGGGTATATATTTAGGGTGCAAGTTTGAAAAAACAACAGAAGATGCCATTGCCATCAAATGAGCATTCACATCTTCCTTCTGTCCCACAAATAGTTTTGACCCAAGCTATGAAAGATTAAAAAAAGCAGTTGCAGAGCATGTGGAGACATAGCTTATATCCTTGTGGATTGCACTGTTCTTTTCAGAAAACTTTCTCATATAACTGATGCAGAATAAGATCAGATGCTATGCTGAGAACAAGTACTGAAAGCACATAGATGACTAGACATAGATATTAAGCATCCAAGAGAATAGGGGTGAAAACTGGAAGCCACTTATACTTGAGTCACGAACCAAAAGAAGAAAATCCATGTGGTACCCAAGGGAATGAATTCGGCTCTTTTTTAAAGAACATTCTACTTTACAAGTCCAAAGCCCTGCTGGCTTCGAAATAGTACACAATTCCCAGAAGAAAACTAAATGAAGAATTCAATCATGGATTTTTCACAAAGGACTAGCTAGGAAATCATTACGTTCAAATGCAGATTTACAGGAGAATGAGAGATCTGCACTCCTTTACTGGGGTGGAAGTGTGTAGGTAGAGATAAAGAGCTACTTATTCCTTTTCACCCTGGATCTATGTACCCTCTTATTGCTTCCATTAACTAACATTTAACAACACTTTGAAAATTTATTCTGAGATTTCAAGAGGAAATCAAGCTACTAAAATGTAGTATAAACCTGTAGAGGAACTTATGTATCAGCCAGGAAAAATAGTAGATAGATTTACATAATCCTTTGACTAAATTACAAGACATATGGTCCCCTTAAGTTCCTTCATAAAAACATTTCTGAGACAAGATGGACACATCTGTGCAGTAGCAGAGGTGAGATTGATTCATGTTAAAAGATATTTCTAAAACTAAGGCATATCCTTCTGAGCTGTCACAGAAAGCAAACACACTGTTCCCAGTATGAATGTTTTGCATAAGTATCTAAAGGAAAAGTGATTCAGAAAGTCTGTGCATTTGTGAACTGTGGACTAAATCCTGCCTGTATCGAAAGGTTACATGTTGCTGTGTTCCAGACGTAGGGAAGTCGTCTCAAGTACCTCTTTTTGGAAAGCTCAGGGAGGAGAAAACATCCATGAAATATCCTTGGACAAGAAAGTCATCTGGCACTGTAGTGGGGAATATTAGTACTTCTACCAGGTGTTTTTACATAATGTTTTGGGAGAGTCATATTAAGATGCTTTGCAAAGTTTCTTTATGCCCAATGTACGGGTGGTGAAATTCTAGCAAAAGAGAATTGAATGAGACTGCCCAGCTAATTAATGGCAAGACCGGAGTTCAGTCTGTTATTTTATAACTCCTACTGCAGACATCTCTGCTCAGGACCTTCATTCTTTGTTATGAAAGAGATTAGTCTAATTCGAGGTATTCTCTGAGTTTAGGAGCATCTACATCCAGATTTTTAATTCAGTGTCCTGAAGAAGAAAGGGCTATCTGTTTATTTTCAACCAAGTTTGATTTTTCCTTAGTATAGTATATTTTATTATCCAGATTTTAGCTCAGGACTGCATGGATCCATTTTAAAGATAACTGCCTATATTATATGTTACGCAACAATAAGTACAGCACACTTTAACTAGCAAGCTTCTGCCTGAGCACTACAGGATTTTGCTAATTTATACATTGAATGGAAGGTTGAAGTTGACTTTTTTATTCAGCAGGGTCATTAGTTCTTCCAGGAGAGGTGGAACAGAGACAGACTTATTGTACAGCCTTTTTTGATAAGCCTAGTCAACTGAAGTTCAGAACCTTGTCAGTTCCACAGCCATCGGACAGCAAAGCTGAAGAGGTAGGAGGTCAGATTTATTTATTTGATTGTTGAGGACTTGGGGTGGGTTTTTTTACCTGTTGGTATCTAATGTTATTTCACCAAGGACAGAGGGATATAGATGGAGTGAGTGGAACTGCTATGAGTTAACAAATCACATCATTAATTTTTAAATTAATAATGAATTGTTAAATGCATTAAGAATTGAGATAAACACTCTAACAGAAAGGTACTATTTTATCTTGCACACTGCTACTATATAATCCTACATTTTCAAAATGTGTACTTCCATTCTTCAAACTGTATGTGGGCTTTTTAATATTTAATTGGTTTAGGTCACAGAATATTCAAGTAAACTCTTGCACTTCCTGACCTTTTGACAAATCATTACTTATGTAGAATGATAGGCCATTTAATTTTCTAGTGATCTCATGATCTTAACAACATCCTGCAATTCTCATTGGGCTGAATATAGGAACCATCTTCTGCAACAAGGAGATATTGAATGATCCCTTTAACATGACATTTAAAAGAAAAAACAGTTTTAGAATAAGAATTTACTGTGATCAGAATTGTGATTTGTCCCCTTGGAAATAAGCAGTAGCAAAACGCTGCTGAGGATATGCATTTTCTAGGTCTGATGCGGAGAGGTTTGCATTATGGAATCTGAGTCTTTTAATGAGACACAATCAATACAAGCTTTAATTTAGAATTGCCATTTCCCCTCAGAGTTTCAGTTATTTTCAAACTGGAACAGAAGGTGTAGATTGCTCACAGGCTTATTTTAAGTCATTAAGCTTCTTATCCAAATAATGTGAGCATTAACTTTTGGGGATGTTTCTATTGCAGAGAATTCTTCACCACTCTTTTCCCCTGCCTGATCACTGTAATAGAAATTGAAGTTAGCTTCTGGCTAAAATGGGCCAGTTTTGATAGTTCATATGCTTATTGATGTCCCATGAGGCTTAAATCAAATTTATAAATGATTCGTGACCACTGAAGGTTTGATGTTACAGTAGTGCATATGGTGCCTCCTTTCCTGAGCTCAATTGTGTTTAGTTCTTTGCAATAAACTCCTTACGATAAGAAACAAGTCTGCTTTGGGAAAAAGTAAATGTTCTAAAATGACCTTTCAAGCTTTAATACCCACCATTCTCTGAATAAAAATACTCACTCTTTTCCCTAAGGATTGACATAATTCAAGGTTTTTGCCTGGGGAAATATCCATTGGCACACACAAAACCCCTTAGAATGAGGTTTCATAGTTTTCTCATTCGATAACTTCTGTATAAAACCAAAGAAGAAGGAAGGTTGTAGCAGCCTGCAGTGTTCATAAAAGATTGCATATAACTATTTAAACTATAATTCATGAAAAATAGATGAAGATCCCACTGCATGCAAAATTCATTTCCATTTGAGGAGAAGTTGGGTTATGAAAGAGAAACTGAGTATTATTAGATTGGTGAAGGGTTGCTGCATTTTTCAAGAAGACTTACGATTTTCACAACTGTTTGCTTGGTGCCAGGCTACTCAAGATGAAGGCAGCCTTCCCCTAAATTATACACATATTTGTGCCTTCATTTAGATAATATAACTGTAGCCTAACCTGTCAAGACTGAACAGGCCCATTTCAAAATCCCTCAGTGCTTAAAATTATCATTTCCTTGAAAATTAAGTCTTGCATTGCTTATGACAGGACTAGTTTTGAAAGGGAAAAAGATTTTCCCTGGAGACATCCCTGCTTTGAAATGGAGCTGTTCTCTGTCCTTCAAAACAAATCTATTTGGGAAGGGCAAGAGAATGTGGCTACCTAGTCTGTTTTCATAGAGAATGGAAAACCATTCCTATGAAAAATGAACAAGCTTAATAGTGCAATGTAGGATGTCAAATGTCTACACTACGGACATATTTGTGAAGGACATTAGGGGAAGTTGTGTGTCTCTGAACGTATTGCTAGGGAAAGTTTAAAAAAAGAAGCTCTGCTAAGACCAAATGTGTAACTTGGCTAATTGTTAAAGAACAACTTGCCTTCCTGAAAATGTTTTTCTGTCAAAAGCTGTTGGGAAGATGCTTAGTGAATGACACAGCGAACTATTTGTGTGGTCCACCAGTGTTGTTTCATCTTTCCTCCCTGGTTTTAGACATAAATATATTCCTGGATTTCAGTATTGATAGTGCAGCATGCATGACCTCCCACAGGCCACTGCAAATTGAAACAGCATTCACTCCATGGTTGAAATACATTATCATAGAACATTTATCATCCCTACCCAGATGTTTATTCTGTCCTTTATTTCTACTTAATACTTTCTTTCATAAAAGACATTATAGTTTTTATAATTAACAGTATGTCTTAATGTCTGCTTCCTAGTGTCTTTGTTTGTTCTTATTTCCCCCCCTGCATACATACGAGTACAGTTGACTGCATGTTTTCCATCCAGTCGCTATAAACATGCATTCAAAGGGGGTTCATCTCGCCTAACTTCAGCTTTAAATTTAGTCTAATTTAGTCCTTCTGTCATCAAGAGGGGGAGATAAGCACCTCCACTTGCTGTATGCATTTGTCCTAAGATGTAACATATCTCTGTCCACAGGCTGGGTCTTTCATGGCTAATTGACTACCTTAATCTAGAAGCCTAATTTTTATATGGCTGGGATTTGGAAAAATGAATTGTACCCTTCTATTCTACTTTGTTTGTCTTTACCTTGACATTCAAAAAAGTATTTACCATGCCTATCATCTTTATCTGTGGAATGGCAGCATCTATCACCTAAAATACAGCTTCCACTGAGTTCCTTTGGTTTAAGGTAGGATAGGCCTCCAGTGAGGTTTGTTTCTGTTAAGTGCTATTCATAAACGCAACAAGAACAATGAAGAACTTAAAGACAGGATTGACTTAAGTGACAAAAGCTAGAAGAGTTATATCTTCTCAGAGTCCAGTAAAGACACAGAGTGACTTGCCCAGAATCATAGAATCATAGAATCATTTAGGCTGGAAAAGACTTTTAAGATCAAGTCCAACTGTAAACTCACTAACTGCCAAGTCCACCACTAAACCATGTCCCTAAGTGCCACGTCTACATGTCTTTCAAATACATCCAGGGATCGTAGCCTGTTCCAATGCTTCACAACCCTTTCAATGAAGAAATTTTTCCTAATATCCAGTCTAAACCTCCCCTGGCACAACTTGAGGCCGTTTCATCCTATCACTTGCTACCTGGGAGAAGAGGCAGACACCCACCTCCCTACAAGCTCCTTTCA
>NW_010538167.1:42281-47926 GCF_000687285.1 Phaethon lepturus | reverse complement strand
GGCGGTGCAGGCGTTCGGGGGATGTATCCCGCAAGCGTCCATGGGCGAGCGGTCTCCTGGGCGGTCACAGAGGCTGTGCTCCCCTCTGTAGGGTCTGCTGTGGTCAAGGCATTTAATATTTCTAATGGCAACTCGGAATCCCTCCTCCAGGACTACCAAGATGCGATCAGGTCCAAGCAGCCTGCTGAAGTCACTAGCAAACCCCAAACCCCAGGTTTAACAGGACCTAAACACAGGCTTTTTACCCCTTAAAGCAGTGAAGTGTTATTTTAACCAGAGGGCAGTTATAGTTCGCTGAATTCAGCTACAAAAGAAAACGCAATCGCCTTGAACGTGCTTGTTTGTTAGTAATGAGCCAAACTGTCACATCTGTCACGCCATTGCTGTGCTTTTGCACTTTTTGGATAAGGATTTGGTGAGCTTTTAGGATGCAGCGGTAGGAGAGGTGTGTGTTTTTTTCTCTCCTGTCAATAATTCCCCATGTGGTAATCAATTTGATCCTGCTGAGGGCCGGGATCTGCCTTTCACAGATTTCACGTTGTGATGAAAAGGAGACAAAAATGTCTTTTCTCCCTTATACTGAGAGGGATGGCATCCTTATCTCATACCCCTTATTACCTGCTCCAGCATCAGAGTACATGAGACCACACTAATCCCAGACACACGGCTCTGCTGTGCTGCTGGACTTGCCTGGAGAGAGGATGGAGAGCCACTGGCAAGGGAAATATGAGGGGAAGCACAGCCTGCCTTCCTGCTGCCCCATTTTGAAACAGAGCCGGCCCTGGGCTGGGCTGGGGGAGCAGGTGCAGAGTCAGGGTTGTGCAGGAGACAAATATCACGATGCTCTACCGAGAGAATACCTGACACTTCTGGTAAACGCTGGTGTATGTTTCAAGCGGACGTGCTGGTGGGGTGTGAGCATATCTCCCGCTACCGCTGCATACACAGCTTGAAGAACAGACCAGTCGGGCTCCAGTGCCAAGACATCCCACCTCACAGCACCAGGGCAGGCTGTCCCCAAGCTGACCCTCCGCATCTTCCAGAGGTGTGGAAAAGTCTGTCAAGATCACGCATATCCTATCCTGGCAGCGCTACTAACGCTGACACCAAAACAGCAAGATCGTCTGACAACAACCTGACTCGTTTTTCAGCTCAGCTTTTCTTTCCAGGCGTGGGCATCCTGCACAGGCAGCATATGTGCAGAGTGATAAGGGCCTTTAGAGGAGCCCCAGAGAGATACGGACTGGTGTTCACGCGGCGGTGGCTGTATAACTAGAGGTGGGCACCGGGGTGGCAAAGGGAATTTGTATGATATGTCAGCTAGACACAATAACCTTCAAAATAAATTGTCTGTTTCTGGAGCAGGGGTTAGTGTGTCTCATAAAACTTTTGGCTACACATAGGGAAAATAAGTATTAAAAGATTTAGGTATAAATTCTGGCAGGATCAAATAAATCCGGCTGCTTCTGATAGGTAGACTCTGCTGTGGTCTGGGGACGAGGAGGCTGTGGGATGAGGCCTTAACAGACCTTTCTCCGCACGGTGGGTGCATTAAAAGGGGTGACTCCAGCAGTGACCCGCTCCTCAGCCTGAGGGAGGCTGACCTCCCGCCGGCCGGCCCCGCGCCACCCCAGGCGTGGCAGTGTCTGGCAGAGCTGTTTACGAGCCGCCTGGGGATCCTTCACACGACCTTGCAGGCCAGGCAGACAGTGTCATTCTCAGATGAAGTCTCCTTCCCGGGAACATGTGGCAGCTTTGGAAAGCCAGCGAAGTTCCTGCCTGGCTGCAGGCACCGCATCAGCTACTTGAGTCCAAGTGGGAAAGACCCTTGCCAGTTTTGCCGGCTTTTGAGCAGTCCTCTTTGGCTATTGTTGCTCATATTTTCTTTACAAATCTATTAGCTTTACCAGGCCCATTAAATGGCTATTAGGCTGCCCATTAGCAGATGCTGTTGATGGTTTCACACAGAGGCCTCAGCATGGGCTCCTTCATTGTAAAAGGCAAGGAGAGAGAGGAGGGGTTAGGGAGCTTGGACCATGGCTGCGGTGTGAAATAAAATGAGGAAGAAGAAGGAAGGAGAAGAGCTACTGTCACTACCAACTGCCCTTCAGACAAGAGGGAGAGGGCTCTTGGAGGGTATGTGTGTGGGGCGAGGTAACTGGAAATGAGGCTGAACTAAACCTGGTAAATCCTGGGTCAGGGCTGGTTACTCACACAGCAGTGGAAGGACCAGAGTCCCTCATGTCATGGCTGCCGTCAGGTTCTCCACCTCACTTTGGCACCAACATCACCTCAGAAATGCAACTGGGGGGAAAAAAAAAACAAACCAAAAACCAGAATAACTGTTTGTGGTATAGGAAGCTCCTGGAGAAACCAAGAGAAGCATCTAAAAGCGTGTATGGCCCAGGCTGGTGTCAGAACAGCTTTCATCATGAGGGCAAATCACACAATTATCTCAGCCTCCGCCTGCTCCGTGCCGCCACCGTTTCAGATCGCTTAGAATCTGCTGGGTCCTCCCTGCAGGTGTCCTTCCTCACAGCCCGATCTCAAGGCAAGGCTCTCTGTTGCCTCGGGATGGAGATGCAGGCTTGGGTGGGATTATGAGGGGACAGTAGCAGTGTCCACAAGGGGGAAAGTAACAATTACACTTCAAAAAGCGGCGGCAATTGGGCAAGAGGTGGCCAGACCGTAAAAGTGATAGTCCTGCGCAGATACTCATGTATGGCTGAGAAAATACTGAGTTGATTTACGTCATAAAGCTCTGCCAATGCCCTTGATCCTACCCTGCAGCATCTTCTCCAATTCCAGTTCTTCTTATCTTTCCCTAATACGCATATGCGCACACACACACACAGGGTTTTGCCAAAGCACCCTCTGCCCTGACCCTCTTCTCTGGCAGCTATAGTGGTTCTGGGTATCCCCAGAATGTCTGAGCAGTCAGGCAATCATGCTGAATTGTATTTAGTGGAGCCAGGTTATTGTGATGCTGAAAAATGAGGACAAGATTGAGGCCATCAAGCTCGTTTTTATTGTTCTTTAGAACTCCAGATGTGAAAGCTAATGGATTTGGATTGGTTGCTAGCAGCAAAGCCTCATCAAAGATCTTTTTTTCCTAAGGGCATTCAGTGCAATTCACTGATTGATTGGAGGCTTCAGACAGTTTGAATGTGGATCTGTGTTTGGGCTGGATCAAGCGCTCAAGAGGAAATCCAGCCTGCTCCCTTCAGGATTGCACAGGAATACTGCAGCCCCAGTTCTAGCAGGCTGGGAAGCTCTCAACGAAGAGAGATGGGTTTGCAGGCTCGCTTTGTTACCTTGCTGGGTGTAGGCAATGGAGGGAAGAGGAATACAGCCAAATCTCAGGACTAGCCAAAAGGGCTTCCCCAACAGAAACTTTTCTTATGGGACGAAGGTACAAAAATAGTCTTATGCAGAGGGACAGCATAGGCTTCGAGGGGAGGAGTACAGAAGGACACAGATAAGTGTCCCCTGCTGGGAAGGTGGAGGTGGCTCTGAGGAGGAGATGCTGCGGGGTCTGCAGAAGAGGCATAAAGGTTTAGGTATGTTGGATGGGTCAGAAGTAGGTATCAAGATGGATTCTGTATGTGAGATGACAAGGATTTGTGGAGGTCACAAAGGACTTGTGACTCAGAAACATATGCAATCAGAGTTTCTGATTATAGTTTTACAACTTTTACTAAAAATCCTTCACTCTCCATCAGGAAGCTAGATGAGTTATGAGTTACAGATCTGTGTGTGCCTGTCAGGTGCCTGCTGCTGCCATGCCAGCTTGTCTTCTGTTGGCATTCATCTGGGTAGTTTGCTTCTTTGTCTGCAACACAAGTAGTTAATCACATGGAGAACCTAATTAGGTGGTAACGAACCCAGGTGTCTTACTTCTCTCAGTGTAATAGGACATCTGCCACTGCTCCAAGAGCACTTTACAATGACTGACTAACAATGGCTGTAATGTATGGTCATGAAGAGAGAACAGCTTCCTTTAGTGCCTCAGCTAGGAGGTGGTTAGTTGGGAAAGCCTGAATTCCCAGTCGCCTCGCCCTGTGCCGAAAACCACGGGTGCCTGGCTGCCAGGCAAGGGGAGCACGATCCTGAATGGCGAGGGCGAGAGAGAGCTGGGAAGCACAGGGTCTCTTACGGGACAGGACTGCTGAGCGCAAACTTACCTTGTCAAAATGCTTTGGACAAATTTGTTCCAACAGAGCGAACTTCTATGAGCTCAGCATTTCACCTGACATGGCTGCAGAGCCTTTGATGTAGTCCTAACAGCCCCCTGGGTCAGATTTACTGTGTAGTCCAACCATACCCTACGACTCCCATATGCACAAAATGGTCTGTTTTTTCTGCCTGGCACCCAGGTGAGCTGGTGTGGCTGTCACCAAATTCTGGCCTGCTACTTGCATAGGACTGCTGGATGCTGGCTGGTCCCGTGTTGTGGCCAAATCTTGCTATATGTACTGTGCTCTTGGTAAGATTGAGCAAATCGTTCACAGCTAATAATCCGGCAGATGCATTCCACTTCTCCCTCTGTCTGAGGAAGGAGATTATAATTTTCTCAAAGCAGTGCCTTCAGCCTTTATCTGCAAATGCATTAGTTCTCCAGCCTGCTGTTTAAACGGAGCCCTGTCACCGTGTTGTGGCTGGGTGACAGTCACATTAGGTTGTGCCTGCTCCCACCTTTCGTCTCCCTCCCCACTCAACTGGAGGAGCACACGTCTGGCTTCCAGGGCGAGTGCTCACAGGAAGAAAATCAACAGTTCCATTCCACATTCGTCATTTTGCATTCCATTCTGATTGCATTCCGTACATTAAGGTAGCCTTTGTATCCTCAGAGCAGTTCTGGAAGCTGAACCTTCCCTTGTGTGGTCACAAGAGGTCCTGTGTCCTACCCCAGCAAAGAGCCAAAGCTATTGAGTGAGAAAGAGACATCAATTCTAATTGTGTGGCATTACACCATGACAAGGTATAGGATGTTTCTTCCTGACCCAAGCTGCTGATCGGCAAAAGCCCTGAAGCATGAGGATTAATAAGTCTACCAACATCTATCTTAACTAACATAATTGAGAAAGCTGTTTCTGTTCGTACTACTGTCTACTTCCATCTTTTTTGGAATGTGCTGAACCATATCACTCTAACCGAACAGGGTACAAATCCGTTTAGCAAATCCATAGCTCCTTCCCTAACCACATGCAAATACTTTCTCCTTATCTTGCTGACAAAAGTGCTGTGGAAGGAGAAGTACAATGGGGTGTACGTGGTGTGTGTACCTCCCTCAGGCAAGGAAGGAATTTTGCAACATGCTTCAATGAGATGTTTGAAATCCCTCTTGTTTAAATTGTCCCAAATTTGTTGGTGCTTAATCAAAGTTAAGCCACATTCTAGGCTTTTCTCCTTCCTTTTCAACAACTAAGGAAATTTCATGCTCATGAAGCTCAGTGACTAATAGCAGTTAATAGCGTAGCAGCAGATGGCATACGAGCTCTGTTAGCTTCTACGATGGCTGCGCCAGTGCCCCCCACAAGGCAGTCCTGCTGTTTCCATGAGAGTCCCACACCCAGCTCTTCCAGTGCCCCCTCCTGCCTTGCAGCCCCCCAATATCTCCCATCCCAGGGCTCCCCATGCCAACG
>NW_010538167.1:0-42175 GCF_000687285.1 Phaethon lepturus | reverse complement strand
CCCGCCCTGCAGCACCCCTTGCTAATCTCCCTCTGTTTTCCTCAGCTCACTCACTACTTGCCCGAGACACCTCAGTTGTGTACGTTGTGATTATACTGAAGATGCCGGCAAAGGCCCCTCATCAGCTATTCTGGCTTTGTGACTACAGAACCGGCAAGTGATAAGGTCTCTCCTATTTCATAAACATAAATGTCACGGGTCTTACTCTGCAGCTGTTCTGAACTCCGTGCTTACTTTGAAACCAATGGGAGCTCTGCGTACAAAGCAGCTCCCCGATAATCAGGGTCTGTCAGCTCTATAATATCACAAAATATTCCATGTGTGCAAATATTTGGATTATTATTTATTGGGTGTTAACAAAGTGCAAATATCAACCTGCCCCAGAGATATATTATAACTTTCCAGGGTGGGAGGGTGGGGGAGAGCACTACATGCCCATAAATTAGCCACGCGCTTGATACCAACGCTGAACGCTTGTGATAATACCCACCGCTTTTCAAGTCCTTTCCATCAAAGGATTTAAAAACCGTCCATGAATTAAGGCTGACATTTTCATTTAGAGGTGGCGGGTGGGTGGAGGCAATACGTCTCTATTGAGGCACTCTGGATCTGATTTCCAGAAAAGTTGGTCTCCATAGTTTCCATTTGAAATTGGAAGCCTTGGGCAAAATTAAGAAGGTAACTCACAGAGCCACTTCCTTGAGACCTGCAGCGACTTGTGCTCTAACCAGTTTGCTGCTCCTCCTGTCTCTTTTGTTGATCAGTGCTGATTAACCACACCTTTCCAGAAGGTTATAAAAGCCACCAAGGTTTTGGCTGTGTGTTGCTTTGATGAAGTTAGATGCTGAAACCACCTGAAGCTCTTGGTTCTGCTTCCTGCAACTAGTATTTGCCTCATGAGCTTTCTAAGCATTGCTGGCTCTGTCTCAGTGTTTGAAAACTCATGACATTGCTAGAGAAGGTGATTCACAAGTCAGTGACAGATGCAGTTGCGCAACCCAATTGTCTTGGCTCACAGACTTGGACTGCCATCCCAGAACCTTCTTTCATGGCGAGTGACTCTTGTTGATCCATGAGACTGGTTTTTCACTTCTTATTCTTGTTGCGAGGCAATGAGATGTGAATATGAAAGCAAATACTGGCTATGCTGAGAAGAACTTGACCTTTCTATACTTAGAAGTTGCAAGTTGATTTTGAGATTGCTCTCTTTCTCTCTTTTTTTAAACTTCTGGCACTTTCTGTATCCAGAAGGAAATATTTTATTAGAAAGATTAGTGTCTTGGATGCCTTGTGGCACCCTCTGGCCAGCAACAAAGCACACCACAAATTAAAAATGGAGAGGACCCCCCCAGGGAACAAAGAAATGGAACCAGTGGGAATTTTTTTTCTAACTTCTTCAGGGTCTGCATGCTTTTTCAATGTCTGGACTGTTACCGATTCTTATAGCTCTATGTCTTCAGGCCCTGCTGTCTGTCATGTGTAATGCACATCATACACTGTTGGTGAGCAAACAGCTTCAGTTAATATTGGAAGCTCCCACAGACTTTCTTGCTAAACCCATAGCGTCACAAGACTGAGAACTACTCAGCTGAAAGTCCAGGCATTTCAAAGGTGAGAGGAAGATCTCTAATGCATCTGCCCTGGAAGGTTAGAGATGTAACAGCTTCCAGCTGTTATTCAGAGTTTATGCAGCAGAGCTCGTGTGCACTCCTTCTCTGTTTCAGTGCAAAGTCAGACAGCTTAAACAAAGCTTTTCCTGTGCGGAATTTGGAGCAGGGGAACACAAATGACCAGTTCCCATGTCCCAGCTGAGGGGACTGTATCCTCTACTAAAAAAGAATAACAGAGGTAAACCTGGTAACTCAAACTGCTCTACTGGATTTCGTGGTAGATATTTGTACCTTTAGTACCACCTTGTGTCCTCTTCACATTAGGCCAAAACTAAACCCATCACTGTCAACTTCACGGTGCAGGGTAACGAAAGGGTGAAATTAATGGAGGGATAAACTGAGAGATTGCCACAACCTTATGCATTTCCTTCAACTTGATGGCTCAGTGAGTAGAGGTGAAAAATGATTCAATGTGGCTTGGAGTTTGCCCAGACAAACAGACAGAAGACCTGAGAAGATAAATAATTGCACTGGGAGATACCAGAGGAAGAGATTTCCATGACTGGCTCTACTACCTCTCTTGCATCATGAGTCATGCTAAGTTTTCCTCTATTCCACTTTGTCTCATGGAGGTGGGAAAAGGATATTCGCTGTATGTAAAATGTGCAGCATGACAAGTTTTGGATTTTGGTGGTGACTGAAAGGTAATGCTATTATGTAAGCAGTCATAATAATAATAATTAGTATTATTATTCTGAGTGAAGAATAATTTTTTCTCAGCAGGGGGAAAGTCAGCCAAGCTAAATTCAATCTCTCCTGAGGGATTCCAGGAAATTGCTTCAAATTCCTTCACTCTTGCTTCCATTTTTGTGTTGAACACTGCTCAGGAAGTGTATGATTGCAGCCATGCCTGTATTTTTAACCCTTGGACTGGCACACCATATTCAGGGACAGGGCAAAGCAGTCTTTCCCTTCATGTGTTATTTCCCTGCCTGCCCTCCAGCTGCTCCACCCCTTTCTTTACATCTTCTGTGCACACAGCTCTGTTGTGGTTGGTAGATGCCCCCCTCTTTCTGTCCAAACTTTCACGGTGATTTTTTTTTTATAGCTTGAAGCACTGTAGTGCTGCTAGTCCATTGATTAGCAAAATGCCCACATGGCCTTGCCTATAAGCTCTTTTAGGAATGTTTTGATGTGAATTCTGCTCCCTACTCTTGTAGGCACCTGGATGCCTTTTCCTCAGGGCTGCAGCAGAGACCTGGAGCAAATCTTCATTGCACATTGGCTACAGCCAGCCTCACCCGAGAGTGAAGTTGATACAAGGAGAAATGAGAGATATGGCCTAGGCAAGAGTTCATGTCTATGTGTACGATGCTCTTTGGAAGCTAGTACCAGCTTTACAGACTTTAAAGCTATTACCCCCTGGGAACATCACTGGATATGTCGTTGTGACTTGATCCAGCTATTTGAGAAATCTGTGAAAGAGAGTGATGCCATTATTTTTGAGCCACAACTAATCTATCAATAAAACAGAGATTGTTCAGGGAACTTCTTTTCAAGGAACAACAATGATCATTCATTTAGGCACAACTAAGGACCTGAAATGGACCAACTTGAAACATGACATCTTAAAATAAAATATCTTTAAATAGAAAAAAACAGATAAATAAGCCAGTAGCCAGTACCAGGCTTTTCCAGGAAGTGTATGAAAAATAGGCAAGTATAGAGAAATTATTTCTTTGGGATGTGCTTCTAGCCTCCAGGGATTGACAATTTATGGACTACCTGTGCCAGACATTGTTCAGCCCACTGAACAGATACTACATATTGTTTAGCTCCACTTGAAGAATTTGTCTAATCCCTTTTATGGTGGCTTTTCTGCCCAACATAGGACAAGATCCTTCCTCTGCAACATCACACTTCTCAATTTATTTGTTGTGGCTAGCTGACAGATTCTGGGTGTCTCAACAGCCTTGGGAAACAGACAAAACCAGAAAGTATTGTTTTCCTCCAGTGAAATGTAAACCTTATTAGCATTCTGAAAATCCAAATTGGGGATTTTTTTATTATCCCCAGCCTCTATTACATGTGCCAGATACCTCTGGGGATGTTGCTGGACAATGCTCTATTCTTTCACTGGGCTATTGACTACCTGCCAAATAAGATTTCTCTCCAATCGAACACTTCTGAAGATTTAGACACTGTCTCTATCACAATTGGTGGTGTCTAGTAAAACAACTCAGTTCATTTGCTACACCTTGCCTGGGTCACTGGGAAAGTCAACTGCGTGGGACTATTAACACCCCATAAAAATACTTTCTCAGCTTTAAAGCACTCTGCACTGAAACCTCAGCAGCACCGTGGTGATGAGCTGCCTGAAGGCTGCTGTTGTGAGCATAGTGTGCGGCTGACCCTTTGCAAAACAAAACAAAGAGACAGTGGCTAAAAAGCAAAGCTGCAGGACAGTACTGAAAATCTCTTGTGGCGGCATGAGGAGCACAGTTCCCATGGCCTTGACAAACCACAGGCACACTAGCTACACCTGTACTTACAGGGAATAGCATGCTAAGCTCATCACCTCCTAAATTTTATGTCCTGATCTATCAAGTTTTATGACAGCAAAGATGATTATTTGCATAATAATGTGGCCTATAGAAATGAAGTAATTCTCTGTCTACTGTAAGATGATACTCTTCCTTCATATTGTTCAATAAATATCTGGCTTTGGCTCTCCAGCACAGACTGGGTTTGTGCTGCAAATAACGTAACTTGATTGAGCGCAGTAGAGCTTGGCTGAATTAAGTGACGTGGGCATCAGTTTCCAAGGCCATGAGGACGTGCATGGTTTGCCTGAAAGTTGGAGGGTTACTGTGTCTCCGTAGAGATCTGACAGCTGCCTGTCTACCTCTGCTCATTACCAAACTGTACCAACTGGGACCAACAGCCATGGCACAGCATAGCCTTCAGTGCTGCCTTCTAAACACTGGGTATTTTGGGGGGTATTTGGCTCTCAATGAGCTCCATGTTGCACTGGCTTCGCTGTTCATTGAAAGCTAATATGGACATGCCTGTACGTGCTGTTATTACACCTTCAGTGATGCAACAATGATGTAATCACACCTGCAACAGAGTGTAGGTCAGTCAGCACTGCTGTGGGTAGAGATTTTTCCATCATTTCACACCTGGTGTGGACTAGCTATGTTAGTTAGCCAAAGGCCAAATCACCATTTCTGTGCAGACTGGGATCTAAGCTGCAAGGTTGGGAAAATGTATAGATCATACTGACCACTGAACCAATTACTTTTTACTCTAGCATGTAAAATTCATAGAGGTGGGAACCATCACTGCTGTGTTTAGGCTAATAGTGTCACTCATGAAGATAGGACCCATCTTCCTTTGATTCTTTCCAAACTCATAGATTGAAATGGTATGTTTCTCAGTGTGACGGGAAGCCTTTATTCATACAGTTTGGAAGTCACTCTGTATTGTACACTTTTGCTGGCTCTAGGAGATGCTGCTTCTGTGGACACTGATGGTGGTTGGAGGGGGATCTTTTTTCATTCCTATACTGTTTACTGAAAGACTGATGAGATAACAGATCAAGAGCTTTTTACCTGACAAGTTCCAGCAGCAGAATAATGGACCCAAAAGGTGTAGGAAAAGAGAGAGGAAGCACAAGAGTTTTAGGGTCCCTGGTTTAGCTTTCCATCAATGCTTCCTCCATTTGCATAATTTACACTGCAAAAGCACACAAAGTGGTTATGAGTTATTTCTCACTATGTACTAGTTAACACATAGTACTCACTTTTTTCTGTAGTCTAATATAAACAATACATCAACGTCTCTTCCTGTCTCAAGTATTTGCTGTTCAGTTGCACTTACATGACCAATTATGTCCAAGTTCTGTCTACTCTACAGTTAGCAATCTTGTTCCTTTAATGCATGTCAATGAACACTTGTGAAAATAGCCTCCAAAATGCTGAAAGCTGCTGCAAAACCAAAGGCAACCATCTTCTCCTTGTTCTGTTGATAAGGACAAAAATTAGTGGAGCTTTCTTACAAGAGAGATACACTGGGATACATTCTCCAATGGTGAGGGCAGAGACTCCCTGGAGCAGATCATGTAGGGAGGGAGCAGTCTCCACCACTGGTGTTTTCTTAAGAACATGGTGAGACAAGTATGGTGAGAATGGTTAGGACATTGGAAAGGACTATGATCTTATGATGTCTCTTTCAGCCTTGGTATCCATGACACTATGTAGTGCTTCATCCCACTTCTCTGTTTATTCCTATCTTTTTTTTTTTCTTCCTTCTATTTCTTCCTTGCTGTTCAGTCTGAGTCTGGCCAGCCCTGAAAATGGAGTTATTTCCTGGGCTGAAGCCATGGCAGCAGCAAACTGTCCTTGTAATAGAAGAGAGCCAGTGGGAAGGAGCAAGGGTGAGGAAGCCAGCTGTTGTCTCAAGCCAGTGACATGAGCCAATATCCACTGGCTGAGAGCATGAGCTGTCCATGTGTCCTGCCTGCAGCATCAGGCAGAAGCTTCTGTTGTCTTCCACCCCCTTGGGCATGCTTGCCACGGCTGTCACAAATCCAGTCCAAATCTTAACAGATACCACAGTAGAGCAGCTGTTCCAGACCGAACTACCTCTTCTGTGTCCCCCCGGGGGCTATTTTGGGAGTGTATCCTCAGCTCCACTCTACACCAGCTGTGGGTTTGTCCCTCAAGGGCAGTTGCCAATAAACCTGGAAGGCTGATTCTTTTTCTGCTGGGGGAGATGAAAATGGACTCAGCACATGGAAACCAGCTGGGATGAGAGCAGAATTGGCCCAAAGAGCTCTGGCTTAAAAGACGCAGCAGCATGGAGAGAAAGTGGTGGGAGGGAGCAGGAGAGGGAAGGAGAACTGGAGAGGGGAGGTGGTCGTGTATATTAAAGAGTGAGGAATAAGCATTAACTCTATCTCCTTTTTCTGAGTGATTTTGACAGCGAGGTACTATTGGCCTTCATTGACCTCAGCTCTTATCATCCTGGGGTTGATGTGACCATCTTGCTTCCCTGGTTTAAAACGTGTTTTATTCTATCAGTGGCCCGTTCCTTCTCCCTACCATTTTTCCTTTTACAGCATGTTAATGAGCAAAGTGCTTATGCAAATGAGAAGCAGAAACAATCACTTTGAATAAGGAAGGAAATTGTCAGGGTAGAGACAGACTCCAACTTCACTCCAGTGAGTGTCTCTCTACTTCGGCAATCATGATGGCCTTCTTGCTTTACACTATAACTGAAACCACATTTTTTTTTTTATTTATGTGCCATAATATTAATACTAATACCTGACTTCTTGGTAATACTTTTATACCACTTCATATGCCTATAGAATTGCACAAGCATTAGAACCAATTTTAATTTTCTTGCTGTACAAAGATAGCCCAAAGGGGAGAAGGGTTTCATCTCTCCCTAGCTTGCTATCTCTATGCAAATTTTGTGTCCATTTCTAATTGTTCATTTAGAAAAGTGATTTTGTGCTGTTTTATCAGACACCCTTAGTGTGGATGCAGTCACACTAACGTAAAAGTGATGGAAAGCTATATAGCTTAGTCAAACTGGACTATTACTTGTATGCAAATAGAAATAAGCCTGCCTTAAGGGGCTGTTCTGTTTTTTTCCGGCATTAAAGCAATGTATATGCTAGTGTGAACAAATATTTAGAAATGTCAGAGGTGTTCTGGCTAGCATTGCCCCATTTCAGTAGAAAAAACCTCGAGGACATTTACTGTAAACATTGCAGGATACGGACGTGAATTCTTTAAGAAATGTTTTCCTTTTACCAAGATGTTAACTAGCTCCTGAAATTAAATGTGATTTTGTCAATACTTGTTCAGGAAAAAGGACAGGTAGAAAAAGTAAGATGTTTGTATGAAGCTGAGAAGAACTAGCAGAATACAGGGTAGTGTTTAGGTAAATCAAGGCCCATTTGTTTTAATTTGTTAGCCATATAGCTCACAGCATGGATACAGGGACATTTCTCTCTTTCAACAGTAGGGTCTCTCAAGCACCTCCTGGCTGTGTGGAGGACAGAAACAGGCTGAAGCTGGGAGGTAAGAACAGGCTTTACTTCAGATCAAGAGAAATGTCTGTTTCATGAAGGCTGTAGCCTGGAAAACAAACTTACGGCAACTTCTTCAGCACTTTCCCATCCAGTATCCTGACAGCAAAATCTGGGGCAACCCAGTGAGTCTTTTATATGAGGGCCTGTGAAAAAAATTTAATGTCTGTCATGTAGCTCCTGTCCTACAGCATCCAACATAGAACTATACATATAGATAGGTATAAAAGGGCAGAAGTAGTGACTTGGGGTTCATTCAGTCTCACCCTTGCCCAAAAATTCTTTCTTTATTGCCATCATTTGAATTTTGATTTATTGTCTCATATAAAAATTCATCTACTTCTTCAGCTTTCCAGGGCAGATGAGACCTGAATGCTTAAGTAAACCTTAGTTCTGTGAAACAGAAGAAGCTTAGTCTCTGGCAGATTTGTGTCTCAATACTGAATCCCTGTGTAGATCTTCCAGCGTTTGTTAAGTGGCAAGCACACGCAACAGCTGTTCTGCCCATAAAGACATTAAAAGGCCCTCCTATACCTGTCTGGCTTTTTGCACAAAACTGTTCAGAGCTTAGTATCTTTGAGACACGTGTTCCTCTGCCCAGCTGGCTTGAAACTGGCCAATTCACTCACTCGCTATTAGGAGAGACTCACATACAGACAATATGATCACATGATCCAAAGAAAATCAGGGTAAAATCAAGCAGAAATAGGTGTTGTTTGCAGGTGAGCAGGATCATTTTTCCTCAGTCACCTCTTCTGCTGGGGAGTGCCTTAGGATCTTTGGGAGGGCAGTGTGGGGAGAGGTTGTGCTGTTAGGACACACGAGACAGCAGAGGTTACACTGCAGGTTTACCTGGCAGTCCTCGTTGCCCAGGGGAGCATAGCCTCACACACGAAGTGGGTGTTCACCAGTGGGTGATGCACACTGGATCCTGCCTGGAATTTAATTAATTAATGGTTGGGAGCACTAGTTTTAGGGCTAAGCGGTTTCTTCCTGTTGCTCCCTACCAGGCTACGTACACTTGGTCTTTATAGCCCATTCACCTCTGTGTTGTCCAGCTGATTTTACATGTCTCCAGTGGCAGCTAGGATTTTAAACATTTTCTTTTGGCTAACTTAATGAGGTTGCTGAAAAAGGTTGGTAAAGCTTCCGATAAGCCTCTTGATTTTTATTTTTATTTTCCAGGCCTTATGTGAATCAGTCCTTTTGAATTCAGCCACTAGCACCTGGAAAGAGGCCACCAGCACTTGGGAGTTGACAACGTTATTAATGCAAGTCATTATTTGTGAGAACACACTCCTGGCTCATATGAAGCATGTGGATTCCCACTGTTTCAAAGGAGGTGGAAATACCTGCTGTATGCAGATAACCCATCCCCTCCGCCCTTTCCTAACCAACAACGCTCACCCCTTAAACCTGGCCCTCTCCAGCATCCCTCTTGATGAGCAATGTGTATGTGCTCAAGGGCCCCTTTGTGAAACTCCTAAGATTTTACAGCAGTGTCAGCTAACAATATGTAGTATAATTTAGAGAGGAATGGGAAATTATTCATCTGGGTTGAATCATAATAAGAATTTCTCAGATTTGAGGGGGTGGGAGGAGGCGTGAAACAACAACAAAAAAGGAGAAAAATACCCTGATTCAGCTGGAAACTATTTTTTGGTCTGTTTTCAGTTATTTGGTGCTTTTTAAATTATTCTCCTTTTTAAGAGGGTGCAGATGTCTGTATCTGTGTAGGCCCATTTTTAAAAGAACGAAAGGAAATTGTGAAGGTAAATATAATTACAGGCAAGGAGGTAAGCACGCTGAATGCAGTCCAGGTTTGCCAAAGTAGAGTGATCACAAACTAACCTGGTACTTTCCTTGGGGAAGAGAACCAACTTTCTAGAGAGAAAAAAACTGTGTCAAATCTCATTTATTTTGGACTTCAGAAAGGTGATAAACACATGGGAAATCACAACTGAAGGCTGGAGAAGACAGGGATTAGGAATAAAATTGCCAGCAAGGAGTGTACTGATGAAATTAGCTGATGAAACAAAACTGAAGGACTTTCAAGACAAAAAAGATATCATGAAGGAAGCACTGGGTGACCTTGAGGATAATAGAAACAGGATGAAATTAGACAGTGCAGAGTGAAAGGTTACATTCTCGGGATTAACATAAGAGTTTCTGCTATGTGCCAGAATAAATAAATTCATAAATTGTAAATGACAGAAGTGGGAAAGGACCAAGGTATTAGTCATCCTGTGATCAGTTAGTACAACCGTGAGGCACCTCTGGGATGCAGGTGAGAAACAAGCAAATGCAAACCTAGAATGAGAAGGATTTCTGAGACAGACAGGGAATTTTTAATGTCATTGTATGAGGCTTTGCTGAGGCATTATCTGGAACATTGTCTTCAGCACTAGTCAGTCACATGGCTAGCTGAGCTCCAGCAGGGACGTATGCTGAAGGAGGCTGTGGGGGTGTCCAGGAGAATGGAGAGCCTGTCATATGTGAGAAGACTACAAAACTGCTCCACTTGTCTAACAAAACAAAGGCTGAGAAGGGATATGATTATTCTCTGTAAACACGTTACGGGGATAAATGTCAAGGAGGAAGAAGAGCTATTTAAGCTAAAAGACAATGTTGGCACAAGAGCAAGTGAGTATAAACTGGCCACGAATAAAAATAGGCAGGAACTTAGAGGAGAGTGACTAACCACCAGAGGAACTGGGCTCTAGAGCTTCCTAGACAACTGGTATAGATGAGGCATACATTTCCAAAGGTGGAAGGAGGCATGAGGAGTGCCTATGCCCCCCTTTAGTGATGGGTGAGAACTCCCACAGCTTGGGACTGTGCTTGAGAGACAGCTTGAGACTTCTCCCTCTTTCTCTCTGCCCCCATCCCATTACGATTAGGGCTTGGCTCCTCTTGCTACAGTGGAGGCAAATGATCTAACTGCATTTAAGGTGGTGTTTGTCCAGCTGAGAAAGGTGTTTATCCAACACAGTGCCTGCAACGGGAGAGGACTGGCTTTTGTACCTCTTTAGTATGATGTTCTGAAGGCTTTTCCATCTCCACGTTGGAAATGATTGTCAGTTTTTCTCTTTTAGTGCTATACTGCGCTTCATTAGAGGAAATGTGAAGTTGTGTGATAAAAATAGCTATGTTTTGGAGGGATGTATTTACTTCTATGTTTCCTCCTTTCCCCCCTGTTTACCTCTGAGCTGGATTTAATCTTTCTTTGACAATGGGGAGAACAACTTTGCCACTTTAATGGATTTCTTGAGAGCTGTAACTTCTTCATGGGCAAAGGAGGGTTAGGAGACAGGGATGGTAAGAAAAAGTGTGGGTGAATTGTTCCTCTTCATTCCCTGCTGACTCACTGGTCTCCGCATTGTGCTTGTTGCATGGCTGAATCACCAGGGGAATCCAGGCAGGACTCCTCTGATCTTATTTAGGCTAACTTGAATTATGAGGAGAAGGAAAAAGAGAAAAGGAAAACAAAGAGGAATTTAACTGTCACAGCAGATTCCAGGTACATTCCTTGTGGTAAATAATCCCAGGTAAGATGAGTCAAGTAGTTCAGAAAGACATACAGCATACATCTTCATTTCAGTTTGAGAGGCGGATATCAAGATATTGCATGCTCATAAGCAGAGTATTGCTGAACTCTTAAGAAATTGCTTTGACTAGTTCAGGCTCTATCTATCACATTTGACACTCACTAACATGTTGGATTTTTTCAGCTTTCATGCCTCTCAGCCTCCAATCCAATTCAAATGTTGAATATTGCCTTCACTCTTTGCTGGGAGGTAAGGCCCTGTTTATGAACATCTGTTGTCTTTGTGGCAGCAATGGAGCAATAGAAGAAGGGAAGGAGCACAAAAACTGTTGAAGCTTCAAGCTTTGAGTATAGGGATGATACTGATCAAGAGCACACGGTGGTGAAATCAGCCTCTAACTTCAGACTTAACCTAAGGTGTAATTACTTGTGTAATCATGGATGTATTCCAGTGCCCCAAACAAGATTGGAGAAGCAGACTGATATGATTATTTTAAAATACAAGTACAGGGAGGAGAGCAGATAGAAAGTCCCAATGTACTGCTGTTCTGTCCTGTATTGCCACTGTAGTACATTTAAGATACAGTTCAAAGTATCAGTTTGGCTTACTAGTATGTATGAGTCTATCCAGGCCTTAAAAAGTCCTCTGGTGAGTTATTTTATTTCATGTGAAGACTTGAAGAAATCATTTGCCAGCCCAGGCTGCATCTCCCCTTGGATGGTGTGGGTACAGTCATTAAAAATGTAGAAAAATCTTTGGAAAGTGCTGACAAACTTGATAATGGTGGTGGTGCTGGCTTAAGGAGAGACTGGGGAAATAGCTTTCTGAAGCATATGTGAGTTGGCTGGAGCCTACCTAATGTAGGGTAGGCTAATCTAATTTTAATTGAGATATGGCTGTAGCTCCTACAGCTGTACCTGAATTAGATACTCATTTGCCGGCTCGCATACTGCTCGCTTGTAGCTGCTGCAACACAGAGGTCAGCCCAGGCTGCAGAATCTACCCGTGGAACTGTGCACGCTCAGCTCTGTACTGCCACGGCGCTGGTACCGACAGCGGAGACAGAATTCTATCCACTGTGCAGGTCGTATCAAATACTCAAGGGAATTCAGACTAAAAAGAGTTTTTGGCATTTGTGTCACTTAGTCATGCCAGAGTGGGTTTTTTGCTGGAGAACTAACTGCTTGCATCTTGCCTACACTTCTCTATCCACAGCATCACAGAGTTAGGACCAGAATGGACCATCGTGGTCCTTCTCATCTAGCCATGTTCAAAAATAGGCAGTCTTAAACCCCATCACTTCTTCCCTCAATTATTTAAAATTGTATGCAGCTTTTGCAAAAATAACCGGTCTCAAGACATGATAGCTGCAGATGGAGAGTCCACTATACCTTCTAAGTTATATATTAGTATAGTATTTGGCCCTGGGTTTTTCTAGCTTTGCTTAACATGTATTTTTTTTAATCATACACTCCTTCAAGGCTTTCCTGCAGACTCACAGTCACCTGTGAAGAGAATATATTATGCAGCAGCAGGGTAATCGGGAATGAGGGGAGAGGAAGAGCTTTAAAAAACTAGGAGCCCTGGAACAATTAAATTCAACCGATTGACAGAGCAGGCGAGATGAGTTGACAGTAGGAAGATAACCTGTTTGTAAATGCAGCCCTATTTTATCTTCCCACCAATTAAATTAAGTTCTCTTTGGCCTTCAGGTAAAAAAAAAACCCTAAACTAAATAAATACTGTTATGCTGCATACATCTTAATACTTTTAATCTTCTGACTAGCAGAGCAAAAAATTAATATCTTCCTGCCTTAGTAAAAGGGAAAACAGATGCCACGGGGAGGAGGAAATGGGAGAGGATGAGCAATCCTAGGTTTAAGTTTGTGTGTCTACACGTGCATGCACACACACGGAGTCAAAAATAGCTTTGTGAAAGGATTTTTAAACCTCATTGTAATGATGCACATGAGTATGCCAAAAAGGAAAGCAATGAAAAAAGCACTTTCACTTTACCTCAGCGACCCCAGGCAAAAGCACCAGTCTAGCTTTGGTAGGTTTGTCCCATTGCAAAATTAAAGGCCTCTGCCTTTGCTGTGCTTAAGCTTGAGGATAAAGCGTACATGTTGGCAGACCCAAGGAAAATCTATGTCTGCCTTTCTCCACGAAGACATGGAGCAAACAAGTAGAGAGCTATGCCCTTTCATACCACAGCTGCCTGCAGTCTCAGGCAGCTGAAGAAAAACCGTGAGCAGTGCCAGTGGTGCTGGCAGAGCTGTCTGCTGCCACACCGAATGCCCGTGGTCTGTGCCCAGTCAGAGTAAAATCAGGGATGCAGCCTGTGTGATGAACCTGGCACAAGGCCAGGGAGGAGAGATGCTCCAGGAGTCCCAGTGCAGAAGATGATACTGTGTCCTTCAAATGAAGGATGCTCTCAAAGTTTGGACTTCTTTTCCCAATCCCATCAGTATTTGTCTCCTTTCCATATGCTACCGAGCAAGTGCTTGGCAGGCCGTGGTGCTGGAGGTGTGATCATGCTGCTGCTGCTGGAGCCCAACATCCCCACAGGCGTAAGGGGAGAGGAAGCTGATGAGTGTTGCATGATCAGTGAGAGAGACGGGGCAGTGGCTGCTCTCCTCACAGCGGGGAGGCACACACACATACAGAATTGTAGGATCATAGAATAGTTTGGGTTGGAAGGCACCTTTTAAGGTCATCTAGTCCAAGACCCCTGCAATCACCAGGGACATCTTCCCCTAGATCAGGTTGCTCAGAGCCCCGTCCAACCTGACCTGGGATATTTCCAGGGATGGGGCATCTACCACCTCTCTGGGCAACCTGTGCCAGTGTTTCACCATCCTCATTGTGAAAAATTTCTTCCTTTTTTCCTAGTCTAAATCTACTCTCTTTCCCAGGAGAGCCTTGCAACATCAGCAAATGTCTCTCTGGCCTCTTTCCCCCTGTCCCTATCCTGCCTCCTAACAGCATGTCCCAATGCTCTGTGCTGCTGACCATGGCTCACCGGACAAAAAGGCGCTCAGGTTTTTCTTTTGGCGTGTCAGGAAATGCTTCCTGCTTTTCCCTGCTCTCATTCCCGGGCTTAGATCTCTGATGGGAGAGGTGAGATGTGTTTCCAGCTCAAATCCCCCTTTGCCTCGGCGCTGCCCTATTCCAATGCAGAGCTTCTATCACAAGCAATCATTGCCAAGCAAGCCCCAGTGCCGTGGCCTGGCTCAGTCGCCGCTGCCACTGCTAATACACAGAACAACACCTCGGGCTTGTAGGCTTGGGTCTCCGCTGCCCCAGGCCCAAGCAGTCGGAGCGGCAGGGGCTTTTCCTCGTCCTGCATCAATGTGGATGACAAGTGCAACTCGTCGCCGTACCGCGGCGAGAAGTATCCATCCCCGCAGGATGCTGCCTGTGCAAATGGAGCCGTGGGGGATTGGGGCAGGAGCGGACTGCAGCAAAGCTGAGTTCCTCTTCTTGGGTGCAAGCCTGGAAACTGCTTTATCCTGTCCCTGGCCTCTCCTCCGCCGTGTCAGACGCGGGGATGCAGCAATTAAAAATCATAGTACCCCAAGTACCAGTCCATCCATGCAAGTCTGACAGGACCAAATGACCTGCTCATCACTGGGAGTAGAAAAAAACTATGGACCTGTGATCTGGTTTAGACTGTGGGACACATCATTTCCCTTTTTGTTACCAGCTTTCTCAGACATAAAATAAGGAATTTGCCACCATTCATAATATTCCTTTATTTTGTGCTGCTGAGCATCGTCTCTCCTCTGCAAGCAGCCGGCACAGTCTAAAGGAACTCTGATGCTCCTGCACATGGCAGCAGGTTGTTTGGTGATGCAGAATTGTAACTACAGATAATAAATGTTGTGTCACTTTCTTTGGATGCAACTGTCAAACTGGACAGAACTGTGTTTGTTTTACTCCCTCTTGTAAAAAAAAACCTAGCTTACAAATTTCAATGAGGGAAGTTTTGCCTTGGTAAATGTCTTCTGGTTTCATTTTATCCTATTATCCTTAACTAGTCTGTCTTGGATGAGACTATTGCTACTTCAGCTTTTCATATGGAGACACTTTCTCTAGTTCTGAACAAAACCCCTTCATTTCTTTTTTTTTGTCTATGTACAGTTCCTGAATTTTTTTTTTCTCCTTGAAATGTATTTTCAACATGGACCTGAATCACAAAAGTTACTTTTGTGTCCCAAATTCTAAGCACCTCAGCATGTTTGTTACGTGCACGTTCACAGGTGCAAACCATCAGAAGAGAAAAATTATGTGTGGGAAGGTGATTTTCAGAAGCACTCTAGATCAGCTTTATTTTCTTTTCATTGTCATTGATGATAAAATGCCACTTCCTGACTTCAGGGGGAAACAGAACAGGGTTAATGTTAATGTGTTTTGAAAATCCCACTCACTATGCAGAAAATCTGTATTAGTAGATCCCCAAGGTGAAGGTTTTATTCGCACAAGACAGGCAGTTCAGACACAAAAAGAACTATTGAAATAAACAAAAGATATCTCAGGTAACTAAAACTAGAAAGCTTTTTCTAAAAGCTAATTCCCACTGTTCCCTGTCTGTCATTTGTTTATTTGCTGTATTTCCCTCTTTTGGACAATATAACTAAACCAGTGATTTTTTAATTTGACATTTCCATACCTTTTCAATCTAAAATGTTTCTGTCTCACATCAAAATGTTTCTATCTCTCAATTAAAAAACAAAAAGTAAAAAGGTCTCAGTTGAAGAGGTCAAAACACCTGTGTCCTCTGTGACACCTGCATGGCTCTGCCTCACAGAATGTGGTTCTGTTGTCAGAGAGATACCTTGGAAACCCAAAGCACACCACAAGCAAGAAAATTTTGTAAGTTGGCTGTATAAGCAAGCACCTTTTTACATTTTCAGTTCTCGCATCTAGTTGAGCTGGCTATGGAGCACGTCAACAGAAATGAATCACTGTGTGGTAAGCTACACCATAGATTTGCTGTGTGTTAACCACTCTGTGCCAGCTTTTTTTGTGCTTGCAGTTACCTCATCGAAGATGTGATCCGGAAACTGAGGTAAAAGCGTGCACTTGGGTGGCTACCACAGATTAGCTACTGCAGTATTAATCCACTCCCGGCAGCTAGACCAGCTGCCCGTTGGATGGGAAGGAGTTGAGAAGCAAAGCAACATCGTCAGGGGTGAAGGCCGTGTTTATAGGCTGAGATCTTCTTTTGCTTCTAGTTTCTTCCCCTTCCTTAAGCTTCTGTGTTATGTCAGGCTTTCTCTATTTTAGTGGGGTCTTTTTTGCATGGGACTACACTTGTTCAGATGAGCTTTTAAAATTTTAACCCGCTGCTCTGCTCTGCTGCTGCGTTTTGTAAAGTCTGAGTCTCAAAGAGAAAGCATCCAAAGTCCCAGTGTGGTAAGTACCCCCGTTTCTGTGCACCTCTGTGACCCTGGAACCACAGAGGCTGAGAGGGGCTGTAGATGTTTGCCCGTGTGACTGTGGTAGTGGAATTATTTCCCAAATTCTTACAATGAATGCATCTGATTTCCTTATGCGTTGTGCTTCATGCACATGTATTCACACGCACACTGCGGTAAGTTCTTTTTGAGATGTGATCACAAATTGTTCTGTTTACACAGAAACCTAAAAATGCTGCGCATAGATGCCTAAAAGATTATAGGAAGCATTTGCATTTTTTTCCAAGTAGTATGTTTTATCACTCAGCACTGTGTGAGCAAGCAATAAAAAACTTTGTCTTTTGTGTGATTCAGACTTTTTCTTTCTTTCTGCACACATTTATTTATTTTGGGGGGGGGGCATATAACATTTAATATTATTCTTACCCAGTAATGGTGCTGAAAAGTATTTTTCAGATGCTGCTGCCTCTATTTCCATTCTGAAACCTGTTTATTTTTCTTTATGAAATAGGGATGGATTTAAGAAACTAATTTCAGAACAAATAAAAGCTGATAAATGTGGAGCAAGTGCTAACAACTTAAGTGGAGAGGAGTGGCTGCAAGGTGCAAATAGATTTTCTCTCTGCTCATCACATAGAGGATGTAGTAGTCTTACCTGAAGCAGGCAGGGTACAAGCTTTAGTTCTGTCCAAGTGCAGCTCAATTAACGGTATAAAAGTGTTCGTCCGCAAGTAGGTGGTGGTTTTTGTTTTTTTTTAAATGAAGTGTTGGGCAGCAAGAACAGGATGGAGCTAGTAAAGTGGAAAGGGACTCCTCTAGGAAATATGTTTTGGATGCTCTGGTGCTGCTTTTCTTTGATCCTAGGGGTTCCTAATAGCTTTAGAGATGTGATTATGCTGGGAGGCCATCGCATCCTTTGCTGCTGCTGGAAGAGCATGCCTCTCGCCCTTCCCACAAACAGCATTGCCATGATTTCCCTTCTGAGTGCAGTGGGTAAGTGAATTACATGGAATGAGATTTCCTCTTGTCTCTAGATAAAGCTGGGTGACTGAGTGTAAAATTGAGAGAACTTTGCTTTCCCGATCTATCATTGCCCTCCCGTAGTCCTCTCTGTTGCGTACCTGCGGGGCCTGATTCACTGCAGCTTAAAATGGTGTGAAGAAAGTGTAAAAGAGAGACTGCTAGCTCCTTAGTGTGAATTGTCTGTCCCACCGAGATGGCTGTTGCTTGCTAAAGCTGTGGCCCAAAAGGCTGCAGGTTTTTTTTGCTCTTGTTATTCTTTCTGTTTCACCGGTGTGGCAGGTCTCGTTAATGCTTTCCCGAAGGGGAAGGCTGAGCCCATAATGCACATGCACAAAGCTGTGAAGCGCCTGGCTCCTTCTGCAAGGTCCGTGCACTCTCGGTTCCCCCTTCACAGCTGTGTTCAGACTCCATGGCAGTAAACAGCCCCTCTCTGGTTAAAGCAGCTAAGCTTCTGATTGCTGTAAGCTTCTCTAAGACCTGATCCTACCTGCTCTTGAGGCCTGATCCTTCTCAGAAGAGAAGGGCAATTGGTGGGATGTACATCACATTAGCAGCTAGGAATAAAAGCTGGTTATCTCTCACCCGGTTACTATAGAGGTCACTGAACCAGCATTAGAAATGGATGAGCTAAAGCTTGTAAAGAAAGTGCCTATGATTGCTGTATGGCTGGAGGGAGAAGTAAACGTACAGGGGCATTGGGCTCTGGGGTAGCCTGCCCGCTTGCTAAACTAAGCCTCTTGCTTCCATTGCAGGTAAGTGGAGGTTTGGAACAAGTTTCTATCTTATAGAGGCTTTAGTGGTAAACCAGCCTAACCATGGGGGTCACCAAAATTACATCTTTCCAGTCCAGGGCTGTAATACAATCTTTAGTTTGCCTGTGAAAACTCTCCTGAAACACCTCGTAGACTCTCACCCCAGAGACCCGTTTTTAAGCACACTGTGTGAGCAGTTAAAACTGGCATGACAGGGGCAGCAGCTTGTGACCTTTCTGGGTGAAAGGAAGAAAGGTCTGGGACAAGCACAAGCTTCCAAAACCATCCTTGCTGTCTGAATGCACAGCATTTGTATGTGTAGGCTTTAGGATTCTTCTGCAGGTATCTCTTCTGAGCTCACGTGGTGGAAATGATAAAACTGAAACCTGCAGTCAATGGTAAAGTACCCGCTCTCTGCATAGAGCTAGCTGATTGCAAAAACCTGAGTGAGAAACAGTAATTTCTTTCTAAAAAGATTATGAGATGTAAATATTGGCTTTATAAGTGCTCTGCTTGGAACAGGGATGGGAAGGTGGGTAACTTGGCTGTTGGCTTGTAGTCATCACCTGGGAGTCTGAGGCATTTTAACTGTGGCTTCTCTGCCTGGATGTTTTAGGGCAGCCCCATCCTCTGCATAGTGCTGCTGGTGATGCTCTGATCTCAGCAGCAGGAGGACTGTGATAGTTGCTGTTCCCCTTCCTACATGTTAAGTGACCTAGAAGGTGGAGGTTTCCTTGAGCTGACACCTTCTTCCGCTGCCTAGCATGGCATGACACACTACTTGTTAGGCATTAGACAGTGAGATAGAAAGGAGAGGTGGCAGCTTCTGAAACTGAAGCAAAGCTTCAACCCTCTGTCAAAGTGTTTTCATCTTTCCTGTGTTTTAAGCTAGAGGAAATTATAACTTTTTCCTCATGACTACTAGGCCTGTACATTTAACTATCATCTCAAATGCTATGAATCCATTGTCAATGGCTGGATGACAGTGGCAACGCTGACTTGAACTGTTCCTAGTGCTTCGCCATCCTCTGAGTGTTGGGTTGGGGGAAAAGTGATTGAGGTGTGGTGGCACAGGAGGTAGTCTTGCTGATGCCCATTGCTTCTTCCTAGAGCATTTGGATCAAAAGGAGACACAAGTAAAGCCCCTTAAGGTATAGACAAAATAGGTTTCTTTTGTGGGTTTGGGTTTTAACCTTTTGGCTGTGTTGCTTGGTCACAGTTTAACTCCAGACTCATTTACATTAAAAATGAAAGCCTATAAACCATGGAATGATTACTTTGCCTGTGTGTTTTTTTGCCTTGGAAACATGATGAATGTTATCATATAATGTTGCCTGGACAGTGGGACTCCTGAGAATCTTAAAAAAAAAAAAAAAAATTAAAGGTGATCTCAGCTGCTGTTATGTAACTCACTGTTTCTCTAAAGATAAGAACTCAATAGCCCAGGGTGAGGGGATAGAAACCAGCTGTGGTCACTGGGAGCCAAAAGAGCTATGTATACTCCTGTCCTGGAGGAATGGAATTGATGGCAGCAATAAAAAGTGTTTGGCAGCTCCCTGGTCAGCACAAATAGTTGTAGCGAGTAATCGTAGCTTTTCCTGTGCTCCCTGTTCTGGAAGAACAGAATTGCTGTTTCATCCTCTGAGAAGTGGAGATCAGTGTGGTAGCAGCATGACTGACTAGCTTCAGTGCAATTCTTGGTGTGTGAAGAGAAGGTACTACCTCAGAGAAAAGCTGTCAACTCCTAAGTTGAAGAGATGGCTGTGATGGTTCATGCAAGGGGAAAGCTCTGATGGAGAAAGGGTTTAAATGGAGGCGGATGGGGACACCTAGGCAACAAATGGCTCCAAAGCAGGTAAAGGGTGATAAAGGACTCTGAAGACTTGAGAAATATTGACATTGTAGATGGCAGCAGTATTCCCTTAGAAACAAGGTTAGGTTGGAAACACAGTTGCCTTGACCTAGGTTTTTTATCTCTTCTCCGGAATATCTTATGATAACCTTTTGGATCAAAGGAAAAGATGCCTTTCCATGAAAAGGAATTGAAATTCTTTCTGAGCTTACCATGTGCCATGTCAGCTAGAACATCTGTAGCAGATAAACACTTGCAAGTGTTGTTAGTGACTTCTGTGGAGACCCCCTTTGCACTTGAAACAAATACTGTAGATACTTCTCAGCGTAAGGATGATAAGAACAAGGATGGTCTATAGTTCTCTGCAAATTACAAGCATATTTCATAGTGGAAATCAAGCTGATGTAACTCCTTGTTGCCTCTCTCTGGCTGTAGATGCTGCAAAGAGCAGCCTGCAGTGCTGTTCTGCCCCAGACAAGCTGCCTTGCAGTGCACTGCTTTTCCTCTTGGGCAGGATGTAAAGGAAAGAATTCTGGTATGAACCAAGGACTGAGTTTCTCTGGGTCACTGTAGAAACACAGGTGGCTTGGAATGATAATGGTAAGGACTGCCAGTAATGGGGAAGAACTGAATGAGTTTCATAATTAGCTATTCATACAGTCCTGTGGAGCACGATCCCAAGGCCCAACCATGAGAGATCTTCAGTCTTTGAAATGTTCTACAGACATCTGTAGAAAAGGAAGTGTCACTTCAAGTGGAACATCTGGAGGTAACGTTAATGTCTGATTTAGTATCTTGTGCTATAAAAACAAAATTCCATTTACTCAAAAAGCTGTTCATAGTCTGTGTCCTTCATTGCAATAAGATCTCTCCTACATAGCTCTAGAACATCCCTAAAGAGTTCAAGAATTAAACTGACTTGTTTGTACCACTTCTGTGGTACAAACAATCTTTTTAAGACGACTGTGACACCCTTGTGGTGGATACAGCCAGACAGTATTTATAACTAAAACAAAACAACAACGACAAAAAAACCCCCACACAATAAAACCCAACAAAAAACCCCCAACCCTTCAGGATTAATTCCTAGAAGGCATGTCTTCTATGGAAAGCAAATTACAGCTACTTATATGTTCTTTGCCCTCCTGCCCTAAGCAGACTTGCAACTAGGATTTGAAATGCAGAGACCTCCTTTCCTGTGAACTTCATGTTGATTCAGGAAGTAGCTGGTTCGATATACTCTTGGGAGGGAGGCAGTATTAAATATAATATCTAGTGATTGGAACTGTGCAAGAAAGCACTCTCCTATTCCCACAACTCGAGTGGAGTAATTTCAAGTCTCTCTAAAATGGGAAAGTAATAGAATAAACTGCTGGTTTTCAAAAAAACCCCAAACCAACCCTGTATTTAAGTCACCTGCTGTCTGTGGCCATTTCCAGAAAGGTCAGATAAGCAGCCGAGTGAGTTGTTCCCCTCATGTTGATCCCATAATGAAACAGTTCAGGGCAGAAGACCTCTGGGCTTGCCTTTGCCATAAGGCAATGCTGCCTTACTGAGTGTGTTAGTCTCAATGTCTTAGTTCTGAACTTGGTAGAGCAGGGGCACTTAACCACAATACACAAAGACCAGTCCCTGGGATGTTGGTTATTCTGGTGTGATCCTCCCCAACCCCCCCATCCTGTCTTCTAAACCACAGAAGTATTCTCCTGTCGAAACTGATGTCGTGGTTTAACCCCAGCCAGCAACTAAGCACCACGCAGCTGCTCGCTCACTCACCCACGGTGGGACGGGGGGAGAATTGAAAAGCAAAAATGAGGAAACCCATGGTCTGATATAAAGACAGTTTAACAGGCAAAGCAAAAGCTGCGCATGCAAGCAGAGCAAAACAAGGAATCCATTCACCACTCCCCATGGGCAGGCAGGTGTTCAGCCATCTCCAGGGAAGCAGGGCTCCATCATGTGTAATGGTGTCTTGGGAAGACAGATGCCGTAACTCCGAACGTCCCTCCACCCCTTCCTTCTTCTTCATCCCAGCTTTATATACTGAGCATGATGTCATATGGTATGGAATATCCCTGTGGCCAGCCTGGGTCAGCTGTCCCAGCTGTATCCCCTCCCAGCTTCCCGTGCACCCCCAGCCTGCTCGCTGGCTGGCCAGAGCATGGAAAGCTGGACAGTCCTTGACTGCTTAGCAACAACTCAAAACATCAGCACGTTTTCAACATTTTCAGATCCCAAATCCAAAGCATAGCTTCACACTAGCTTCTATGAAGAAAATTAACTCTATCCCAGCTGAAACCATGACAATATCACATATGCAATTCAAATTTTTTGGCAAAAAAATGTGTCGTCTTTCTGACAGCTTTCCAGCCCTTACTCCAGGATGTCATTAAGTGAGACAAATTCATCAGAACCAGCTGTGGTAGCCCTGATATCACCTTTCCTTTTGCTGCTGGGCATTGGCAGAACCTGCAGACTTCAGGGATGATGAGCAGCAGATTTCTTTAACATGTGCCAGACTTGGCAGCCTCAGTATGTTGTTGGCTACAGCTTCTAGTTAAACTCCTGGTCCTATGTTGTATAACTTATCCTAATAGAACACAATTTCTGTCCTGAAGAGCTGCAGGCAGTTAACACGCCCTCTCTTGAAACCTGCTGTAGGAATGTAGCCTGATTGCTTGTTGGCTAGTAGTAGGAAAGACTAAATTGTCTGAGGGGAAGGGGCAGATGTGTAAAACAGTTCCTTGAGAAAGAGGGAAGCCAGAGTTGGCTCTGCTCTCCTTCTTCCTGACCAAAGGGAACTATGAAGAGAGGACAGAGGGCAGCTCTCAAACGGTAACTTACAAGGACTGCCTGCTCTCCTCCTGTGACAATCCAGTGTACACCTGATGGTCATGTCTCTGTGGTCTCTAGAGGGATGAATGTGCCACCACTAACCTGGATTGCTGCATCTAACCAGGAAGCATGGTGAAAGCTGCTGACCAGTCATCGAAAATAATGCCTTTGTTCAGTAATAATTCCTGCTCTGCCGGTTGAACCATATTCTGGGTAGGAAGGGATTAGTGAAGGTTTTCCTAGAAAATCTTAACTCTTATATTCAAGGTAATCTAGGATTGGGGTAGATCCTATAAAATATGATCAGCTTCTCTTGAGAGGCGCTTAAACTAAATTCTTGCCTCTTTCAGATATTTAAGATAAAAGGAATCAGATGAGTGAAAGAAATGCAGTAGAATCACCTTTTTCTTTTGCAGCTGTACTTCTTAAATGGGAATGAAATTTTTTCCTTAAGTCTGTGGCTTGGACTCATCTAGCGAGACTGTCATGAAAGTGTCCCCTTTCATCTTTCTTCCCACACCTCTCCATGTCACTAGACGTTCGGGGATGGATGCTCATGAGGGGGTTTGAATTTCCATCTGAAGTCATGACTTTTTGACACTTCTATAATGTTTACTTCTGCTTCCTCCTGTGCAGGAGGCTGGAGACCACAGGGTATGAGAATCGGCTGGTGGCAGACAGCAATGTGAGAAGCCGGAGATTTGGAGCTGTTGCACAGCATAGCATTTTCAGATAACTTATTTGAAGACTTGTACGGGAGAAGCGTTAAGGATAGATGATCCTGCCCTTCTGGGGATATAAAGAGTACAGGTGACTTGACAAACTATTTTCTCTGCAAGTTTCTTCTGAAAAGCACTTAATTGTTAGCACTTTGTCTTTGGTGGATTCTGCTTTCCAGCAGGCTCTTAGTAGACTGATAAGCTTTATCTAGTCTGAAGCTCCTCCACTACCTGCATAAGGCTTGCTGCTCTGGTTGTAAAGAAAATCCATGCAGAAATTGAGGATGTTTAGTAGAACCCTTCTGATATTTCTGTAGTAACACTTTTTTTCTTTTTTCTGGGGGAAGTGGCACAGCTCTAGACGTAAGCGCTGTGTTTTTCTGTCACTTTTATGGTATCATGGAGGTGCATTAAACTCCTCTGCAGAAATTCTGTGGAGCTCTGGGTTGAAAACAGCCTGAGGTAGTTCCTGATTTTAAAATTGGATCTTTAAGACTATCCTTGAACTTCTATCTGTTGATACAGACCTTGTTGTTTTCACAGTGTTTCAAATGGCTAAAACCACCCTAGCTATCCCCACAGTTTTAGTTCCTCCTCAGTTATCTGCTAAAGGTTAGGGCTCATCTGAGCTTTGGCAAATGATGAAATAATGCACTACTTAAACGTTAATGTGGGGCTAATAGCCCATGTGGATTCACTTCAGTTCCTCCTGCTTCTTTCCTTCTAGGTTTGCTTTCACTGTAGTGCATCAGCCTGTGTCACAGATGCTATGAAATCCTGCATACCTCACTACCTCACTGACCTCCTGAGAGGTAAAAGGTCTTTTTTTTTTTTTTTTTTTTTTTTTTGGCAGTACAAAAATAGGAAGCACCAACATTGTTTTCTGCAGTGAAGGTGTGGTTTCAAAAGCCTTGTGCCCTGAAGTTTAGAGTACCAGCTCAGACTGTGATGTAGGTAAATCTGTGTGGGGATTTCTTAAGCCATACACTGTCAAAAGCTGAAGATTATATATGTACCTGTGTGCTTGTACTAGACTTCCAGGAAGTTTTTTTGAATTTTCTGGAGCCTCTACGGTTGAAGACCAGATGTGGGATTGTACTGATTTTTAGGCAACCACTATATCCTTTGAGAATGAAATGGTATTAAAGGCCATTCAGTATAAAATGTGAGATGGCATGGAAAGCCATGAGCATTTGCAAAGACTCATATATAAATGCGAGAGCTTAACTAATTGGTGGGTTTAGTTTTCGGGTCCTTTTTGAGGATAGGTGCTCCTAACCGACTGACTGGAAGGAGAAGGAACGGATGAGCCCATCTGTATTCTGCCTCCTATTTCACCTGAGGATCCAAGTCCATCTAAGAGAAACTCTGGCCTACCCTATCACTCAACACAGGATCACTTAATGATGTCTCTAATTTCTTGTGTTCCTCCTGAAGCTGCAGCAAGCTACGGAATTTGAAAAGCATTATAGCTGGGATTAACTTGCAAGTTCCTTATTATAAGTCTGTGTGGGCTGTTATTACAAGAGCTTTCCTTCTGTAGAGTCAAATGAGTTAAGTAACCAGAAGTTACTCCCATGGTGAAGTGTCTGCCTTAATACTGACTTCAGGGTGGATATTTACAAAGGGTTGACCTTGAGAGATAGCAACCGATATTTGCAACAGCCGTGCCATCCTGAGGAGCAGAAGAATGATCCTCTGTTTCCTGTTGCAGTTCTGACCTTCATTCCGGCTAGTTGGTCGCACTCAAAAAGTTGTGGTCAGTGGCTCAATCTCCACGTGGAGACCGGTGACAAGTGGCATTCCTCAGGGGTCAGTATTGGGACCAGCACTGTTTAACATCTTTGTTGGTGAAATGGACAGTGGGATTGAGTGCACCCTCAACAAGTTTGCCAACACTAGTTGACACGCTGGAGGGAAGGGATGCCATCCAGAGGGACTTTGACAGGTTTGAGAGGTGGGCCCATGCAAACCTCATAAAGTTCAGCAAGGCCAAGTGCAAGGTCCTGGGCACATGAGTCAGGGCAATCCGAAGCACAAATACAGGCTGGGAGGAGAATGGATTGAGGGCAGTCCTGAGGAGAAGGACTTGGGGGTGCTAGTTGACGAGAAGCTCAGCCTGACTTGGCAATGCGTGCTTGCAGCCCAGAAAGTCAACCATATCCTGGGCTGCATCAAAAGAAACGTGACCAGCAGGTTGAGGGAGGGGATTCTCCCCCTCTACTCTGCTCTCGTGAGACCCCACCTGGAGTACTGTGTCCAGCTTTGGGGCCCCCGACATAAGAAGGGCATGGAGGCAATGAGTCCAGAGGAGGGTCACGAAGATGATCAGAGGGCTGGAGCACCTCTCCTATGAAGACAGGTTGAAAGAGTGGGGTTGTTCAGCCTGAAGAAGAGAAGGCTCCAGGGATACCTTATAGCAGCATTTCAGTACCTGAAGGGTATCTACAAGAAAGCTGGAGAGGGACTTTTTACAAGGCCATGTAGTGATAGGACAAGGCGTAATGGCTTTAAACTGAAAGAGGGTAGATTTAGGTTGGATATAAGGAAGAAATTTTTCACTGTGACAGTGGTGAGGCACTGGAACAGGTTTCCCAGAGAAGTTGTGGATGCCCCATCCCTGGAAGTGTTCAAGACTGGGTTGTATGGGTCTTTGAGCAACCTGGCCTAGTGGAAGGAGTCCCTGCCCATGGCAGTGGGGATGGAACTAGATGATCTTTAATGTCCCTTCCAACTTAAAGCATCTATGAGTAAAAGGCTTCTGTTACCAGCTCTCGTAGTGGCTTATGTTCTAGAGGTAAGCATTGCTTAAGCATTACTTTGCTTCAGGACTTTCTGAAGCTATGACTTTAGTTCTGATACCTGCAGTGCCTGGATCCCTACCTCTGAATTATCAAAGCTCTGAAAATCTTTGAATTGCTGTTGCTACCTTGTATGTGAAGTTTTTTTAAAGTGTTTAGAATATTAAAAATATTTTTAGAGGACATGATCATTCTGTAGACAAAGTCTATTCATCTAATCTGTATGAATATTAAAAAAATCTTAGTGTTTTTCTCTTCCTACCTCTCCTGCACCCAGATTTTTTTGGCCCTGATTCTGTAGCCTTTGTCCTCTCTTCCCTGCTGTTTCAAAAATCCTTCTCTTCTACATCCTTTTAAAGTGCATTTTCATTCTACAGAGACTCTTACCCTCATCTGCTCTGACAGCCTAAGATCCTTGCTGGTCTATTAATATAAGCAGAAAACGCTCCAGTCTCTTACCACCAATCTATTCTTTGGTCAGGACAAAGGACAAAGTCTTGCTTGCTGTGATCATTAAATATTTCTTCTAAGGCCTAGTTAAGTCCATAACAAGTCAACTGTCTGCAGGGCATGATACTATTTACTTGTGTCTGGGGAATTTAAGACTCCGTGTGAAGCCTATTTGCACACTTTGAATATTGAGCCCTGCTGATAAGATGGGACACAACTTTTATGAAGTGTTTTGATGAGAATTAAATCTTTTCTTCTTCCATTTCACCCTTCTTGTCCGATCTTGCTTCTTGGGGGTTTATCTAAAAAGATAGTCTTGAAACAAGCACTGAAAAATGGAAAGGCTCCAGGTACTAACCTGGAACTTCAAGTCAAAGGCAGAATGGGAGGACAGTGTTATGCTCGTAACCAGTGTTGTTTTCTAATATATAAGTCAAGGTACTTATTAGGTGCAGTTGAGTTTGAACTGTTCCCTGTGTTACCATAAAGGTATGGAATGTACTATAGACATTTACAGAAATGCGATGGAGACAAGGCAGGTCCCAGAACTGCTGAAGAGGAGTTGGAAAACATGAGATCTCACAGCTCCGGGCTATGAAGCAGGTGGGGAGAAAGAAGTAGCCCCTCTTAGACCAATGCTGCTGTTGGTCCCTGAAATTCATACTGCATCCTAAGCACTTTTGTTGTCTGTTCTCTGGGGGCAGATGAGTTGCACTTTTTTGTGAGTAGGTGACATGAGACATGTCTGTGTAACTGCATAGACAGCCCCTACAATCTTTTGTAGCCCTTTCACTGTGTGTTTGCTTCAACTTGGAAAGTCCAAGTACTGTTTCTCCCACAAGGTTAACCTCAATTTGAAAGCAACGTAATATTAACATTCAGAAACGTTATCTGTAATAGCAACAAAATGCGTTGCTATTTGTGCTAGCAGTTGAGCATGGTTCTTTCTTGCTGCAACTCAAGCCACATGTGACTAGATATGGTGATGCTGTATGATCATCCAGTGGGTAGTGGTACTAGTTCCACTGCACTGCAACACTTCTCTATTCCTTCCATGCTGGTTTTAGTCTCAAGCACTACTTTGGCTAGCTCAGACTGACTGCAAAGGTTTTAGAAGTCTGATTCGGAATTCAAAAGGCTTTTGATCAAGTGGAGATACTGTCCAAAATGAACCAGATGGAATTCAAGACAAGTGTAGAGATTTGTCCTCAGGAAGAAGAAATCAAATGTGTGAATACAAATGGGGGATGACTCTCTCAGCAGCAGTACTAAGGAAGACTTCTTGGGTTAAATGATCTGCAAATGGCAAGAGTCTCATTCCACCTTTAAAGGAAAAAAATAAGGGAGGGGAGAAACAGTCCTGAAGGAAGGATTAGAGTAATGCTTATATATAGGGGAGTACTTCTAAGGAGGCTTTAGCTGGAGCATTTTGCTCAGCCTTGGTAACAGCTTTGGAGAAATGAGCTCCAGGGAAAAGGAGCATTGTGAGGACAGCCTCTCAGAGGAAGCAGTAAAATACAGAAAGATGGGAATGTAAGAGGGCTCATTTACTGGATACTTGGAGGGTAAGGGGAGAATGTTAAGTAACTTACCCTCTGTGTGGGTGAGGAGAGTATGAAGTAAGGGCAGACAATTCAGTCTAATAGATGCCTCAAGAAGGCATTAAAATCATCCTCACTTTATTTTTAAGTGGTTGGATAAGGATCTTCAGAAATAGCCAAGGTAGGGCTGTCTCTATTTCCTTAAGGAAGGATAGGAGGGGTTTTCTGGCCCTTTGTTTTCATGATCTGTCAATGATTAATCAGATTATGACTACTTCATTTGACCTCAAGAGAAGATATTCTTAATTTCTAAATCAAAACTGCCATTCAAGAAAAATGAGTAGTGGCTTTGGGACCTTCTTGTGCCAACTTCTCATTTATTCCTTTCTATTTGCAAGTTGTGTTCACTGGGTAGGTACAATCCAGTTGCTACAGTGCCAAGACTGTCCCCCAGGGTGCTAGTATTGGAGACATATCCAGAATTTACAGTCTCTACCCATCTTTTTGCTTGTCTCCAGGATCAATGTAACTCAGACTCACTTGTAGATATCCCATTCATGGTCAGGGTTCAAGAGTCATCTGCTTTCTGAACTCTGCCCTGCTCTGCTATTCTGTTTTTTATCTTGGAAGAGTTGTTAGGAAGTGAATACTGCAGGCACTAGCTGACAAACTACAAGCTAGTAAAACACTGACCTGAGACAGCTAGCAACTGAGGCTGGGATATGAAAGTAGAAAATCCTGTAAACTACAGTTGTAAATGCACTGCAGATGAAATGGCCTTCCTTGCATTGCTGCAGCAAGACTAGGGACTTTATCAAAGGTAGCTTACAGGATATGTCAATCTTATGTACAGCTGCAGTTAAAGGAAAGACAGGCCTTAATAAATCTCTTCACTGAAATATGCTTTCCCTCCTTCTCACCTCTGCTGTCAATGGCTTGCTTTCAGTTACCTTTCTAAGAGGAGTGGTTGTATGTGCAGACGAATTTCAAAATTATTTTCCTCTTGCCTTTAGTAACTTGCTCAGTCTTTCACTCTGTGCCTTGACAAAAGCTGTTTTCCCAGAGAAACTGGGCAGTAGCCAAAAGGCCACAGTAGTTCAATGAAAGTATTGAGTGGCTGAACTGAAGTATTTGGAGTAATGCTTCAGAAATGTCCCGGTTAGAGGGAAAGGCATGGCCCAGGCAGTAGAGACCGTTAATCTCGCCTTTCCCCGTGGTTATGTGAGCTCTGGCAGCATGGTATACCATCACGTACAGCTCTCTTGCGGTAGATACACACCCTTTTTCCAGTGAATATGGAGATAATGTGGGCAACCTTCTTCCCTGTGAAGAGAGGGAGAGGGTCTTGCTGAGATGACAAACAATCCTGCGGGACACAGAGGTGGCAGTCTTCTCCTTTGTAAAATGATGTTTCCTAATATCCTCGGCAGCTTTTATCTGCAGCATCAAATATTGGCTGTGGCTGCACTTGAGGTCATTTCCAACTACTGCTGTGGCAAATGAAGTCCCAGGGACCCATGGTCTGGGGGTCCTTCACACAGCAATCACCAGGAGCAGAATAGGTCACAGGGAGCTTTCTGCCATCCTGAGCCGGGAGCAGAGCAGCTGAACTGGGTCACTAACTCAGAATCCTAGCATGAAGTACTCTTGTAGTACATAGTAAGTTTTTTCCAGATACTTCCATACTCTGTTTTAATACCGCGCTGCTAATTGTAACAGCCATGTCCTGTGAAATCTGCTCAAGATGCTCAGTAAAACATCTGCTGACACTTTCAAACTTGTGCTCTTCCTGAGTGGCTTAAGTGTATTGCCCTACTACATAGGTGTCCAGAAAATCCAGACTGCAGCTGCCCGAGGGTGGGGCAAAGGAGGATGGTGGTAGGTAGCTAGTCAGAAACTACCCAGACTATAAACTACCAGCAGCTGTGGTAGTTTATAGTCTGGGTAGTTTCTGACTAGCAGCTACAGCTCATGCTGTGACCATGGGGGACTGTGACAAAAGGTACTTGCTGTTTTTCCTTAAACGTATGGCGATAGTATACAGTTGCTGATATGACTGCCTGAGGAGATCTTGGCGCTTTCTAATATAACATTAAGCCTTCTCCATGTACATCTTGCTGCATTCTAAAGTGTCTCGCAAATGCTTCAGTAGGCAGAGACTACAGCGAAAAAGGTACCATATTCTGTTAATGCTACCAGCTCAGTAACAACCCGTGTGAGGTGCTTAGTCGGGCTGCAGCTGTCAGGCGGAACATCCTTCCCATTGCAGGTGTTAACTTCATGCTATGTAGATACAACAGGGCCACTGTCCTACCTGAGGAAGTACACTGGGGAAAACATGTGTGTGTATGTTAATAAACTGCCCTCTCCCTTACGTTTGCCTAATGAGGTACCTCAAAACACTGAGGCTTTTTTATTAATGTGCATAGCTAATTCACCCCTTCCTGGTGCAATGGAGAAGTGAAGATGCAGATTTGAGATGGTACCAAGTGACTGACAGCTCTGAGGTTTGGGCTTGCATACTCTGATTCCTCATCTGCGTTAGCCACTAGTCAAGGTACTTTTTCCTTACACTCGGTGTCTTTCTTAGAATTTGATCATCAAATCCATTGTGAAATTCCAGAATTATTTTTGCCAGTGGTGGACTACCAAAGGCAGTAGATGATCTCTTAGGCATAATGGAAAGCATAGCGTAGCAGAAATGGAGGAGATCCAGCATGTGGATCCTTACCAGATCGGTAAGGGTTTTACATCAGCTGCCTTCTACCTCCTTTTGTTACCAGATTCCTGCCTGTGACCCGATATGCCTCGAAACTCTTACAATTATCACTGCTTGTGTAATTTGGGATAGTTACAGACCTAAATCAAAGGACTCCATAGATGGGCCTATAAGAGTTTTAAATATAGGCTGCTTTCATTTGAAAAGCACTCTGATCAGAAGCCAGAAAGCAAGATCTCTGTCCATGTCCAAATACTAAAATTCAAAACAGCTTCACTCCCAAACTCTTGGGGTTCCAGTGAGGCTTTTGATACCAGATTACTTTGAATGGAAAACTTCAAACTAGCTGCTAATCTTTTCCAAGTCAAATTTATCAAATCGTACAGTAACACTTACCTTTTTAAGATGCAAGTGCAATAAGGTGAAAGCCTTATAACTAAAACTGATTTAATGAAAACTCTTTAATCCCATTAGTCAGCGAAGCACTGAGAGCCCCTTCTGTCAAACCTGTGCTTCAGACATGCTGTGGCCTCAGGCTATGTTTTGGAATTGAAGTTTTAGCTTCCTGAGTCCCAACCTGATCGGCAATTTAAGTGTAGTCATTAGAGTGACAATTCTGAGCCTCTCTCCCTTCGTGGGCACTGCGGATGGGTTCATTCTGGGCGTGGCATAGATCCCAGTGTGGTGAATTGGGACCCACTGGTAATAAACTTAACTCTCAAAGTCACCTTTTTCAAATTTCCCCCAGGAACAGTTTATACCAGAGCTCCAAGGATCGAGCTGAAAAGCACTGTTAGACTATAGGCAGAGGTAATATATGGTCTTTCCACTCTGCCTTTCCTGTCAGGGTGTTAAAGCTCTGCAACAAAAGGATCCATCCACTGTGATGTAGGTTGCCTTGGTGTTTATATGTCCCCTAGTGCCAGGCTTATCTCTTTTAGGCAGAAATGCAGCTTCCTGTGTATTTACTTGTCCCAAATCCAACTGCATCTCCCAACCTTTTAAAGCATCTCTTCATAGAGAGCATGTCAGTAAATCTGTCCACAGAGCCATGTGTGCTAATGCTGCTGTCTGTCCATACTGTCTGCTTTGTCCAGGAGCAAGACTTCAGGCTTTAATTCACAACATGCCCATCCAGCTACTCATGTGAGGGTGGCATCCCTCATAGTTTGATATTCACAGACTTGCTTCAGCTAGCTCTCTTTGAAGGAAAATACTCTGTGTAGCTCTTCAGCTCTAGTGTTATTAAAGCAGAAGAAATGTTGTGAAAATGTCTTTGGGCCCTGATACATTGCAGATTATTAATATTAGGAGAGAGACTCTTAGATAGGTACTTTGTTGTCTTCTCTACCTGAGAAACTGGTTCCCCACTGCTTTCTGGGAAATTCTGAGTCTATGCCTGACAATGACACTTGCCTTGTATGTCCTCACTGTGAAATTCCTAGCTGTTTTGAGAAAAGCAGGGAAAAGTGGAAAGAGGAAGACTAATAATGTGCATTTCTTGTGTTAGAATGGGGAGAGCTACAATAAAGGTGCATTAAAGATAATATAACTGCACAGGATGGAAGAGAACTAATAGATATGTCAAAAGTGGAATGAATGAAGAAGTAATGGGAAGGTCTGGATGTGGAAGGACCAGAATGATCAGGAGAAGGTGGGCTATAAGGGTGGCATGTGATATTGGCACCTGGAGTAGCAGGTCATTCAGATCCCAGCCCATCTACTTCCAGCCTTTGAGGATGCCTAGGTGAAGAGGAGACAAAAAGGAAAGACTTCAAGTTATGAAGAGATGGTGGCAGGAAGGTAAGTGGACAAACTAACTCACGTCACGGTGCCTGAATGATGGACAGACCACTTCTATTCATGTATCTTAGTGCTTCGTGAACAGGTACCAAAGACAGCGTGAGTAAAATCAGTTCTGGTTTTGAAACAGACACTCTGTCTTCTGAGATCTCATACTGTGCCCGTGATATTGCAACTTCATTTGCTACCTCACCATTCTCAAAGGCTTAGTCAACACTACGCCGTGGTCAACACTAAATTGTGCAGATTTATATCCTCAGTTCCACTTCTAGCTAAGCAGCTTCAGTCTCCATCTACCCTTCCAGCAACAGAGCTTTTCCTAATGTTAAAATCAAATCTCTTTTACCGCAATTATATCCTGGAGGTTCTTGCTTGGTGTACCACAGACATACAGAACACTTAGCGATTGAACATTTTAATGAAGTTTTACATGTTATCTTGTCCCGTTTCTTCTCTTTTGCTGAACGAGCCTAACCCTTGATCTTTATTCATAGTTATATTTTGTAGACCTCCAGTCAAACCTGTTCTCCACTGGAATAGTTGTAATTGTGTGTCTATCTTGGGGCAGGATGTCACCAAACTAGGTGTGGTACTGTGAATAACAATTTGAGAGCACTGAATATGGTGGAAAATTTAGTGTAGACTCACTGATGAGGAGCCAGATCATTAGAGAAAACAGAAACTAGTGAGACGACATTTAATTGGTAAATGCAAACCATTGTAATTGATTAAGGCTGAATACAGAACTAAGTCTGCAAAAAGTCTGTGCTTTTCCTCCTCTTAAAGAAATTGGTCTTTTGAGAGAAGCTGACGAAAACTTCAGTTGTATTTTTTTTGTAGGGGATCACATTCTTTGGTTCTGAGTGAAATTATTTGTTTTGCTTCTAAAGTTCTGAGAAAATTTGTTAGAATTCTAAGTAAAATGTTGTTTCAAATCATGTTAGCCTGCTTTTAATACATTGAAGTGAGATGTGGTAAAATCTGAAAGTGCTTCTTAACTAGTACACTTGGGTGAGCTGGACGTAAGTTCTGGAAACATTCTGCTCCAAATCACTTCTTTTCAAAGATAGCAGGAATATATACATATACCTGCATGCATAGGTGTATGTAACATATTTTTATATATATATATATGTAAATTCACCTGTCCCATCTGAAACATGCATTTACTTTGCACTTTGCATGAAGCAAAAAAGCAGCAGCTGGTGATGCTGAAAGCAGCTATGGGAGCTGCTAAGCAGAGGGTAAATCTAAGAGTACTCCAATTTGGGACTTCATGTGTAAAAGTGTCATGGCATGAAGGTGGGAGGAACATCCTCTTTACACAGCTCTAGTGCAACCACTTTTAAAATGCAACATCACGGTTTGGACACCTGACTTCCAGAATATCTGGCAGGTTGAATGGAGGGCAGAGCAAGAATGTAATCAAGAGTTAGAGTGACCTTATTTACAAGGACAGATTTAAATATGTACAGCTTGACTAAGTTATGAAGAAAGGATTTGCACCTATAGATTGTCTAGATATTTGGAGAGCTGCAAAGCCTGTAAAGCACAGGCCTAATTAAGGCATCTCAATAAAAACCTAAGCTAAAATTTCACAATGGATGGCAGCAAACTGCATGATAGTGAGATGTCTTAACTTGCCAATTGGTCTCCTTGGTGAGACAGAAGGCATCCTGTGGCATGGGGCTTTTGTAATATGCCTGAAAAAGAGCAGCAACAAATGTGGGTACACATCCCTCTCTGTGGAAACTTTCCTGCACTGGCCAAGGGTTCCAAGTAAGCCAATATTTCTTCTTCCAGATAAACATGATACATAACGGCAGAGCATAAGCAGAGAAAACTGAGGTACTTTTCTGTTATAAAATGTTCAAAGAGATGCTGTGGTTAAAGGGGTGAGTTTTGATGATTTCTTCAATTTGGAATCATTCTGAATTTATTGAGACATCCTATTTTTAGGTTAAATGAAAAATTCTACTTCTCATCAGACTGTTCTGAAACGTGTCAGAAGTGTGATCAGCGTTCAGAGAACCTCCAGTCACAGATTTATTCAAGCTGGAAGGATATAGTCTAGTCTAACTCCCCTACTGAATGCAAGGTTAAGTATAACATGTAGCTCAAGGCTGTGTCCGGGTGGGTTTTGAATAGCTTCCAGGCTAGAGACTCCACAGCCTCTCTGGGCAACTTGTTCCAGTCTTTGACTACCCTCACTTTAAAAATTGTTGGTTTTCTTACGCTTAAAGGGAATTTCCTGTATTTCAATTAGTACCAGCTGCTTCTTGCTCTTTCATGGGATACCACTAACTAGAGTCTGACTCTGCCATCTTTACTGTCTGCCATCAGATATTTATATTGATGAGATTCACCCTAAGCCTTCTCTTCCTGAGGCTAGAGAATCCCAACCCTGTCAGCCTCTCATACCTCAGATGCTCCAAGTCTTTAATCCCATTGCCCACTGCTGGACTCACTCCAGTATGTCCATGTCTTTATTGCATTGGGGAGCTAAGATCAGGGCACAGCACCCCAAACATTGTATCTCCAGTGCTAGGTAGAGGGGAAGGATCACCTCCCTTGACCTGCTGTTAATGCTTTTCTTCACAGGAGGCTGCTGACTGCCTTTGCCACAAGGGCACATTGCTAGCTTGTTGTTCAACAGGATTCTGAGAGCCTCTTCTGCAGAGCTGCTTTCCAACCAGTTGGACCCCAGCATGTACTGGTGCATGAGGTTATTTCTTCGCTGCAAGCAGAACTCTGCATTCCCCTTTGAACTTCTTGAGATTCCCGTAGCCTCAATTCTTTAGCCTGGCAAAGTCTCTCAGAATGGCAATACAACCTTTTGGTGCATCAGCCACTCCTCCCAGCTTTGCATCTTCCGCAAATTTGCTGAGAGAGCACTCTGCCCCATTGTCCAGGTCATTAATGAAGATGTTAAATGGTGTTGGAAGGCTTGAGGTACACCACTAGAGACCAACATCCAGCCGGGCTTTGTGCCACTGATCACAATCCTTTAAGCCTAGCACTTCAGTCAGATTTCAGCCTCACTCTCCACTTACTTACCTAGTTTGTAGTTCATCAGACATTGAGAATGTTATGGAAGACAGTTCTGAAGGCCTTGCTAAAGTCAAGGTAAACAATATCTATTGCCCTCCCCTCATCTTTTAAACTAGTCATTTCATTGTAGAAGGCTATCAGGTTGGTCCAGCATGATTTCTACTTCATAAATCCATGCTAACTATTCCAAATTACCCTCTTTTTATCCTTAATATGTCTGGAAATAATTTCCAGAAGCATTTGTTCCATCACTTTCCCAGGAATCAAGATAAGGCTGATGGACTTGTAATTGCCCATATCTCCTTCTTGCCCTCTTTGAAGATAGGAGTGGTGTTTGCTGATCTGGAAATTATCAGTGGAAACCAAGTGACCAAGTGCATCAATCCACTTCCCTTTTTTCACTTGGTTTGGGAAAATTTGTGTTTTACCTGGAAAAAACATTAACAAGTTTTGAAGCCACTTCTTGGGCTGGAAGAAATGCTTCCATAGTGAAGCTTGGGCAAGCGTAAGGAAATCAGAGAGTGGAGTCAGATCCTACAAGTTGTAGCTGGGAGCAGATAAAAGTTGCGCTCAAGAGCTCGATGCCACTGAACTGAGAGTCTTGCGCTACTACTTCCCTAAGAAGAGCGTTTCACTGCTTCTTCCCTTTCTCATGCCAAAGGCAATTATCATCGAGTAACTGGCCACCACAGCTGTCCCCTGCATCTGCAGGTCACTGCCTTGGAGTGACACGGAAGGGCTCCCTCTTTCAAACTGCTGGGCGGGAGGGGACCGCAGGACCGGCCTCTCCTCTCCTTGTTCTCCCTGCCGCTTTTGTTCTCTGCCTTAATTCCCTTTTGAAGGGCTGATATTTTATTCAGCAGCCCCTGCTGTGCTGGAGCCCGTGACAGAAGTTTCTCAAAAGTACTCCGCTGACAAAATGATAGCAGCTGGTCTTTGAAACTCTGGGAGTGCTAGTTGGAGAGGTGAGGGTGGCAGGGAGCAATGCGGAGGGGGAGATAGAGGGGAGGAGAGGGGCAGGAAATGCACTATTTGTTAGAAATAATGAGGCAAAAATATGACAGAGGTTTTTATTGCAAATAATAGACAGTGAACTTCAAACAACAGCGGAGAGTCATTAAAAAAACCACAGCAACAGAGTTAAATAAATGCCTAATTAGCCAGTGCCATGAAGGTGGAATTTACTGCTCCAGAGATTCTTAAGGGAGAGTCAATAAATTCACAGCTGGTTTTGGTTTGTTTTTTTTTTTTTTTTTCTTCTTCTTTCCCCTCAGGAACAGAAGAAAATGAGAGTGAGCCCAGGGCTGTTCTCAAGGTTTTGGCGGGACTTCTCTTCTTGGCACAAACCACAGCCTCTGTCTCAGCAGAGACAGGGCTGCCAGACCCACTCTCTTGAGGGAGCTGGGGTGATTTCTGAGTGGCAGGACTGAACGTTTATGTGTATTTGGGGTTAAAGTGACGAGTAAGCATGTCTGGTCCTAGGGCACTTCCAAGAAAATATATTAAAAGGTGTTGCAAGTCCTGCATGTACCTTAGCATGCGTGTGTGTAAGACTATATATGTTTATACAGGATATTGGGGTATGTTACTCCTGTTCTTGACTTTTACATAGGTGTCTGAATCCTGCAGGTTTCTCTGTGTTGTGGGTTTGAGCTATCACACCGTGAGCTCTGACCCACGCATGCACGTAGAAGCAGGCTGATGCATGTGGGTCCCTGCACAAGAGGTGGCATGTGGGTCCACTCTGCCAGGCATGGGCACAGAGTGGGGCTGATTTTAAAACGTGCTGAACTGTATGTGGCATTACAGCAGCAGCAAAATTCTATAATGATGTATCTACGTGAGACACCCCTCCTCTCCTCCTGTTCCCTTCCCTCCGCAGTGCCGTCCGTACGAGACCTGTGTGAAAATGTTCCTCACAAACGCTCCACACACACCCTCCCACCCCCTGAAAAAAAGCAGGTTCATTCTGAACTGATTCCAAACTGTGTTTCCCTGGGGTGCATTGCTTTCACGGATTGCCTTTCCAACACCCTCTTCTCCACTGTGTGCTAGGTACAACTGAAGACCTAGAAACCCATAAGGCAACGCAATGAGTCTTGTCTGGTCAACTTGAGGCAGCATCCTGTTCGAGTCCTGTGTCTTAGCATGTTACTGGAGCTGTAATCAGGCCAGAAAGCAATTCCTGTAAGTGGCTGTGTTTAGAGGGACATTTCGTTTGATGAAACAATTTAAAATAGAACATTTCATGCTACTTCTGTAAAACTGAATTATTTGATTCTGAGATCATCAGGAACCTTTCTTTTGATTTAAAATGTCAACAGTTTGAATTGGAATTTCAATTCCATAGGAAAGAAAAGAAATTTCAATTTGTCATCACTAGTTTACAATGAAAAAAAATCTTCAAGTTTCCCAAAAGATGAAAAAATCTTAATCTCACTAAGTTTTTCTCTGCATTACACAGTGACTCCCATAAAATTATCTACAGAACACATTTGTTTTCCTTCCCCACTTCTAACCAAAGCGCAGAAAAGGCTGCTGCATTTCATGCCACTTGATTTGAAGCAGCCAGCTCTGTGCTCGAAAACATTGGAGGTTCAAAACCAAAATCCAAACAAAAATAAGTGCCATCTTCCGTAGAGCTCTGCCCACTGCCTAACCACGCTACTGGTGGAACAGACATGCTGTTGGGAATGAGGGCATCTCTAACCCTGCCAACATCAAACCTGCCATGTGAAGGCAGATAGACTTAGTCCAACAAGCAGTAAGGGAGCCTGAACTAAGGAATGTGACCCCTCTACAGCTTCTCCTACACCCAAAATTTTTATGCCAAGTCTGATTCTGGGTTTTTTGGCTGCACATGCAAAAATACAGACCACAACTTAGGGCTGGACAGCCAGAGCTGAAGTACAAGTAGTGTCAGAAAGAATGACAACTCTCAAATGAGAGGAGAGACTGAAACTGAGAGACACTTCCTACTCCCATGGCTAAAAGACAAATGATTTCAAGAAGGAGCTTTCTCTCAGATTATCTGCCATGATAAACACTTTCCAGCAAAAAGGTAATGAGAAAAAGCAGTGCCTAACCCCAGGGGAAAGGACAGAGACAACAGAGATCACATCATGCTATCTGTATGCCACCAAATCAGCAATTGATGCTAACGACAAATGGACAAGGGAGATAAAATCACAGCCGCTCATTGATGCCCTGCTCTGAGAAGCCCGTGCCTACCTCTGACGGAGACCTGGAGCTCTGCTTTCTCTTTACACCATGACAACGTATGTGCAGCTTATCTCTCCCAGTAAAACGCTATCGAGCAGAACTGCATGCGAGTGCTGTGTTGAGTGGGTGTGTGAACAGTTCTGCGTGTGGGAGAACATTTGTGTGCTTGCCTGTGAGGGTGTGAGCACCCCACGAGCATCTCTGCCTGTGGGAGGCATAGGACCGGGTGTATCAACCTTTTTGCACCTGCTGTGAGGAGTTAATAGGATTAGTCCGAGGTTTTAAAAGAGTTGTTGTTAAAGGCTTTTTGTATTTTAGTGGAACATGTGGGTTACACATGGCACCTAGCTCTCCCTTGCAGGGGGTTTGGTGGCAGAAATCAGAAGGACCACGTGTACTGAGGAGCTGCTACAAGGTATTATCTTCCCCAGGGATGGTATTATTCCCGCAAGTGAAGCAACCAAGGGGAACAGGAACTGGATATTGAGGTCACAGAGGGAAACAGCATGAGGCACCACTTACATGCCGGGAGCAAATATTAAGGGATACTAGGATTTGACTCATGAAGTTTTAAAGTAGTGCTCTGCAACCACCACACATCATCTATGCCTGGCAGGGACAGAGGGAGGGAGGGTTGTGGGAATTAGGGGACAATCACAGGTGGGAAATCTCCCTGTCATCCCGTAAGTCAAAGTTTCTAGAAGAATTATGGGAATGACTGGACCACCTGAGTGGAGGCTGCGCAGGGCCTGGGGTGGGCAGGCAGCTGTGCAGGTAAGGACAGCACGCTGCGCAGAGGCAGCCAGAGCTCGCTCTCGGGACGTACCCCGTGCCAGGTACACCCCACTGCAACGCCTGAGTACCTGAGGGAGGCTTCTCGTGTGGGAGGGTTCCTCGTGGTTAGGAGGGTACAAGAGAGGCAGCTGTGCTGGAAGGGGTGGCAAGACTGAGCACAGCAGCCTTTCTCCTCCAAGCGTGCAGCATACCGATCTTGGAGAGGCCGAACAAAGACAGCAGGTGCGCCAGGTGCAGGAGTAACAGGAAAAAAAGGGCAGCTCTAAAAATAACCCACCGTGTTTAATGTGTGGGAGGAGGGGTACGGACATTTTCAGGGGCTCTGGACTCTTAGTCCAGCCTGTTGCACAGCGGGAGGGTGCCGTGGCTGGCCTGAGTGGGCAAACCCGCCTCCACGAAGTGCTTGTGCTGTGCCGGGGCCCCAGCCCTGCTTTACCTGCCTTGGAATTTCTCTGTCAGGCCTGTACAGCCAAGGCCTGGGCGCAGCCCTGCGCGCCGCATACAGCACTGCCGCATCCCGCCCGGCCCGCTGCCTGGCACAGCCAGCGCAGAGCTGGGGCCGCCGCACTCCTGCGTGCCTGGCAAATTGCTTTTGCTGTGACAGGTCCACCCAGCCTGTCCTGACCTAGCCCGAGCAGTAACATACAGCCCTTCCTACCCCGCGCTGACGCGGAGAGACCGAATCCCCGTTTCTGCTGGCTAGCAAATGTCTCGCTGGGAGACTGTCACAGAGAGCACCGGGAAAATAAAATAAGTTTTTTTTTTTTCTCAGACCTTCTTCTGGCTCAGAAAAGTTCAGGAGGTTTCAAAACAACCTCCTCCTTGCAGAAACTCTGAATCTCCCAACCGAGCTAGCATTGGTTGGACATAAAGCCATAAATCAGGCTCTGATGCCTTTTGAAAGCATTAGGGTTTTTTCATCCCTGAATTTCCATTTTGTGATAGAATCCAGGAGTGTTCTGCACAGTGAGCCTGCATAATGCTGTGGAAAGGCAGGATACACTCATGAGCACACTCCAGAGGAACGCCCCTGAGACGTTCTAAGTCAGCAGACCAGAACCGGCCCAAGGTTTGTTCTCTGCTTAGATGATGTGGAGTGGTTTGGGGGACAGACTCACCCTGGAGCAGCTACAGGCTGTTTCCTCCACCCTTTGCTTCTGCCTTTCTGACCCCATTTGGCCCCTGCTCAGCTTGTGAACTGCCCTGAAGGGCATCTACCACATTTCCTCTTGCATCCCCCGTCCTCACAGTGAGCCATGAGCCGTAGGCGTAGGCAAATGAGAAAACAAAGCAAGGTGTGCCTTCCCAGGGCTGTTTGGCTGTGCTTGTATATGGACAGAGTGTGAGGATTTTAAGCAATTCTTGACCCTTGTGCTGCTCTTTCTGCCATCCTGGAGCAGCTGTTAGTGGGATCATGTGGAGAGGAACCGGATGGTAGGTTGAAAGCTAGACTATACTGTTCACCCTGTGTAGTTAATGGAGGCAAACACGCAGGATTTCGGGATAGGTTTATTTTTAAGCTGGGTCTCCTAGAAAGGAACAAGTGAAACCCTATGTTTAAGTGGCTGCTTACAGCCAGCCCTATGACAATGCTCTGGCAAAACTCAGCTCTTCCTACAGCTCACCAGGATCCCCTTTTATCTCTTTACCTTATCCGCTGCATTTGTATGTGTTAGCGATCGGTGCAGTTTCATGGGCCTGCTGAGAACTGCATTGTACCACCCCCCTGCAGAGGGTTCAGGGAGCACTGCTCCAAAATGCACCCATGCCACGAACTCGGCACTTGCACGGCCAAGTTTGCTTTCAGTCTGCTGCAAACATCACATTGCTGCAAACATCTGGAGTTTGGCAGGAAACTGTTGTGAATCTGCAGGGAGTGGTAGCCTTTGCTTAACAAAGTAAAGCAGAATCACAGAATCACTAAGGTTGGA